>NW_027442397.1:0-123746 GCF_048569485.1 Anomaloglossus baeobatrachus
TTTATTTTTGCTTATTTTTAAACATTTTTAAAAAATAAAAAAACTGAAAATTGGGGTGTGCAATATTATTTGTCTTCTTTACTTTCAGTGCAGCAAACTCATTCCAGAAGTTCATTGAGGATCTCTGAATGATCCAATGTTGTCCTAAATGACTGATGATGATAAATATAAGCCACTTGTGTGTAATCTAGTCTCTGTATAAATGCACCTGCTCTGTGATAGTCTCAGTGTTCTGTTTAAAGCGCAGATCGCATCATGAAGACCAAGGAACACAGCAGGCAGCTCCGTGATACTGTTGTGGAGAAGTTTAAAGCCATATTTGGTTACAAAAAGATTTCCAAAACTTTAAACATCCCAAGGAGCACTGTGCAAGCGATCATATTGAAATGGAAGGAGTATCATACCACTGCAAATCTATCAAGACCCGGCTGTCCCTCAAAATTTTCATGTCAAACAAGGAGAAAACTGATCAGAGATGCAGCCAAGAGGCCCATGATCACTCTGGATGAACTGCAGAGATCTACAGCTGAGGTGGGAGAGTCTCTCCATAGGACAACAATCAGTCGTACACTGCACAAATCTGACCTTTATGGAAGAGTGGCAAGAAGAA
This sequence comes from Anomaloglossus baeobatrachus, assembly GCF_048569485.1. Classification (NCBI taxonomy): domain Eukaryota; kingdom Metazoa; phylum Chordata; class Amphibia; order Anura; family Aromobatidae; genus Anomaloglossus; species Anomaloglossus baeobatrachus. Next base: position 611 of record NW_027442397.1, read on the forward strand.
AGCCATTTCTCAGATATCCATAAAAAGTGTCATTTAAAGTTTGCCACAAGCCACCTGGGAGACACACCAAACATGTGGAAGAAGGTGCTCTGGTCAGATGAAACCAAAATCAAACTTTTTGGGAACAATGCCAAACGATATGTTTGGCGTAAAAGCAACACGGCTCATCACCCTGAACACACCATCCCCACTGTCAAACATGGTGGTGGCAGCATCATGGTTTGGGCCTGCTTTTCTTCAGCAGGGACAGGGAAGATGGTTAAAATGGATGGGAAGATGGATGGAGCCAAACACAGGACCATTCTTGAAGAAAACCTATTGGAGTCTGCAAAAGACCTGAGACTGGGACGGAGATTTGTCTTCCAACAAGACAATGATGCCAAACATAAAGCAAAATCTACAATGGAATGGTTCACAAATAAATGTATCCAGGTGTTAGAAGGGCCAAGTCACAGTCCAGACCTGAATCCAATCGAGACTCTATGGAAAGAGCTGAAAACTGCTGTTCACAAACGCTCTCCATCCAACCTCACTCAGCTCAAGCTATTTGCAAAGGAAGAATGGGCATGAATTTCAGTTTCTCGATGTGCACAACTGATGGAGACATACCCCAAGCGACTTGCAGCTGTAATCGCAGCAAAAGGTGGCGCTACAAAGTATTAACTTAAAGGAGATGAATAATATTGCACGCCTCACTTTTCGTTTTTTTTATTTTTTTAAAACTGTTTAAAATAAACAATAAATTTCGTTCAACTTCACAATTGTGCCCCACTTCTTGATTCTTCAGCATTAATTTCATTTTTTTTATCTTTAGGTTTGAAGCCTGAAATGTGGGTAAAGGTTGACAAATTCAAGGGGGCCGAATACTTTCGCAAGGCACTGTACAGCTCGGCAGTTTTCTTGATGTACGGCTCGGCCTTCTGCTTGGTGATGTACGGCTCGGCCTTGTGCTTGATGTACGGCACACATGGTGCTTGGTGATGTACGGCACACATGGTGCTTGGTGATGTACGGCACACATGGTGCTTGGTGATGTACGGCACACATGGTGCTTGGTGATGAACGGCTCGCGAGGAGGGGTGGCACGGGCTGTAGTGCAGAGGTACAGTCATCCTCAGACCTTGGTTCTTGAACGGGCCTAAAGATTCTTCTGTCTCATAAGACACCATTACAGATTATGCTCCTGAGCCTCATCTTACGCCTCTGCCCCTTTGTGTCCAGTTCAGGTTGTCCTGCTGCCTTTATAAAGGGCAGGCTCAGTCTCTCCAATGTTTCCTTTATTTTTATGACAGATCCTTTAATTTGCTCCCTAGGAACACATTACACCTGGTTACAGTATCTACCAGTAGTCTGATACTATGGACATTTTGATACCCAATCAGATTTTAGTTCTCATATTTCATAAGCAATTTGGCAAATGAAAGCAGACACGTGATTGGTTGCCATGGTCTCTCCCTTGCATCCGTTATGTGATAACTGTAGTATTAATTGTCACCTCTTTTTTGCAGAAGGATACCTAGCGTGGTTCCTTGAATGTTCTACGTGTGGAAAAAGCCTGGATCTACTACCCCTACACGGTGACTGGTATCTCCAACAACACACGACGTTGGGAACCAATCAGAGCTTGGCTTTCATTTCTAATCCTGGATAGAAAACATGAAACGTGATTTCTGATTGGCTGCTATGGATCTGATGGCCGCTGTTCTCTCTGATACCATCCAGATGTTGCTGGTGGCCATTTTATGTGTAAAAAAAAAAATAACATACTAATTTAAAAATTGTGGTTACCCATAGCAACCAACTGACAAGCAATTGCCATGGGCAACACATGAGCCTCACAAGTGTTTCTTCTTTTTTTTTTATATATATATATATATATATATATATATATATATATATATATATATATATATATATATATAATCTCTAATATATAAAGCTGTGTGTGTCCGGGATTGGCATCTGCACCGTCGCAGCTACAGCCACAAAATTTTGCACACTCACACTTCTGGACCCCGAGAGCGCTGCCACGCCCTTATATGGAATGTTGGCGTGTCACAATGCAGCCAGGGAAAGAGGCAGACACAAAGAGACAGACACAGGGAAACAGACAGACACGGAAAGAAAGGGAAAGAGACAGACAGGGTAAGAGACAGACAAAGACAGGTAAAGAGACAGACAAAGAGACAGACACAGGGAAAGAGAGGGAAAGAGACAGACAGGGAAAGAGAGAGAGAGACAGAGAGATGTATACAGAGGGGGAGACAGACAGAGAATGGAAGAGAAACAGAGAGACAGTTACTATCCTGGGCGTTAATACATTCTATTTATACATTCTATCCCGGGAATGTTAATACATTCTATTTTAACAACAGTTATTAACCCGGGCGAAGCCGGGTAGTACAGATAGTATGTATATCTGTGTGTGTGTGTGATATTTATATATATATATATATACAGTGCCTACAAGTAGTATTCAACCCCCTGCAGATTTAGCAGGCTTACACATTCGGAATTAACTTGGCATTGTGACATTTGGACTGTAGATCAGCCTGGAAGTGTGAAATGCACTGCAGCAAAAAAGAATGTTATTTCTTTTTTTATTTTTTAAATTGTGAAAAGTTTATTCAGAGGGTCATTTATTATTCAACCCCTCAAACCACAAGAATTCTGTTTGGTTCCCCTAAAGTATTAAGAAGTATTTCAGGCACAAAGAACAATGAGCTTCACATGTTTGGATTAATTATCTCTTTTTCCAGCCTTTTCGGACTAATTAAGACCCTCCCCAAACTTGTGAACAGCACTCATACTTGGTCAACATGGGGAAGACAAAGGAGCATTCCAAGGCCATCAGAGACAAGATCGTGGAGGGTCACAAGGCTGGCAAGCGGTACAAAACCCTTTCCAAGGAGTTGGGCCTACCTGTCTCCACTGTTGGGAGCATCATCCGGAAGTGGAAGGCTTATGGAACTACTGTTAGCCTTCCACGGCCTGGACAGCCTTTGAAAGTTTCCACCCGTGCCGAGGCCAGGCTTGTCCGAAGAGTCAAGGCTAACCCAAGGACAACAAGGAAGGAGCTCCGGGAAGATCTCATGGCAGTGTGGACATTGGTTTCAGTCAATACCATAAGTAACGTACTGCACCGCAATGGTCTCCGTTCCAGACGAGCCCGTAAGGTACCTTTACTTTCAAAGCGTCATGTCAAGGCTCGTCTACAGTTTGCTCATGATCACTTGGAGGACTCTGAGACAGACTGGTTCAAGGTTCTCTGGTCTGATGAGATCAAGATCGAGATCTTTGGTGCCAACCACACACGTGACGTTTGGAGACTGGATGGCACTGCATACGACCCCAAGAATACCATCCCTACAGTCAAGCATGGTGGTGGCAGCGTCATGCTGTGGGGCTGTTTCTCAGCCAAGGGGCCTGGCCATCTGGTCCGTATCCATGGGAAGATGGATAGCACGGCTTACCTGGAGATTTTGGCCAAGAACCTCCGCTCCTCCATCAAGGATCTTAAGATGGGTCGTCATTTCATCTTCCAACAAGACCACGACCCAAAGCACACAGCCAAGAAAACCAAGGCCTGGTTCAAGAGGGAAAAATCAAGGTGTTGCAGTGGCCTAGTCAGTCTCCTGACCTTAACCCAATTGAAAACTTGTGGAAGGAGCTCAAGATTAAAGTCCACATGAGACACCCAAAGAACCTAGATAACTTGGAGAAGATCTGCATGGAGGAGTGGGCCAAGATAACTCCAGAGACCTGTGCCGGCCTGATCAGGTCTTATAAAAGACGATTATTAGCTGTAATTGCAAACAAGGGTTATTCCACAAAATATTAAACCTAGGGGTTGAATAATAATTGACCCACACTTTTATGTTGAAAATTTATTAAAATTTAACTGACCAACATAACTTGTTGGTTTGTAAGATTTATGCATCTGTTAATAAATCCTGCTCTTGTTTGAAGTTTGCAGGCTCTAACTTATTTGCATCTTATCAAACCTGCTAAATCTGCAGGGGGTTGAATACTACTTGTAGGCACTGTATATATTAGTACTTTATTCCTCTGTGATCAACTAACCATATTAACCCTTCGTCGTCCGGCTCGCCCACAGCGTATACGGTAAGCAGAATTATTCGTCACTCAGATACGGCGAATATTTGCGCTCCCAGCTGAAGATTTAGTAGTTGCAGCTTTGGATGTGACTGGAGGACGTTATAACGCAACGCTTTCTCTCTTTTCTCGAGTACACGTTTCTTCTGAAATTCTCCATCCACATCGAGACCAGATATTCAGACGAGTGCGGCGATAACAATAGTGTAGGTTGCGTCCTGACCCCCCCCCCCCCCCCACGATGCCCCTCAAATGGATCCGGGAATCCTCTTCATGGGTTTTTTGTATCTCTTTAGTGTGGAGGCGGCAGACTAGGCCCCTGAGATGACGCACCTGGACATCGCTTATGATGAGATCCTGGAGCGACCCTGCAAGAGCACCGAGTTGATTGCTGGAAGTAAGGAAAATTATTGAATGTTCTCAGTGAGAGGAACAAAATTATAATCTTGTGATACCTTTTAATGGCTAACTAAAATAAAATGAAGTGATGTTGCAAAGCAAGCTTTCGAGACATCTCAGGTCCCTTCATCAGGCATGGTATGGCAAAAATATCTGAAGAAACACAAATATATGCACAAACAGAACAGAAGGATGGCATAATAAAAGACATTTAAAGAAACACTGAGCTTAGAAAGTGAATCCTTAATTAGCTTTGATTAGTGGTGTGAGAGTTTTATTGTCCCAATATCCATGTAAGATCAGAGGTCTGGTGAGTCTCTGGAATAGACTCCTCAGATTTTGTAATGGGCCATAAATCCTTCTGACAGGTTGAGTCCTGTGTCCACAGAGTTCAACATTTTAATGAATTTGTATTCCCAGACCCTGCGATGGCTCTGTGATCTGAAGTTGCCTTTTAATATGACAACTTTCATATGGTTTATGTTGTGTCCTGAAGCACAGAAATGTTTGGCCACAGGTAAATGGATTTTTTTTGTCTGTAATTGTGTGGCGATGAGATCTCATCCTTGCTCTGTCTGTCCTGTTTCTCCAACATAGAGACCCCCAATAGGACATATAGTGCACAGGATTAAGTACACCACGTTGGAAGAGGAGCATGTGAATGTCCCAGGAATTTTGTAGTTCTTCTGTGTGTTAAGGATCTGTATCCAGTCTTTGGTCTCTACATGAATGCAGGTTTTGCAGCTCTTTACATTGCAAGGATAAGTTCCTCTTGGTGTGTCTGAGGGCATAGAACTTCGGATCATGATGCTCCTTAAATTAGGAGGTTGCCTGTACCACAGCAATGGAGGATCTTTGAATATTATTTTTAACCGGTTATCCATGTGTAGAATGTGGTAAAGTTTCTTGGCCGTTCTTCTCAGTACCTCAAGCTGTGGGTTGTAGGTCACCACCAGAGGTACTCGACTATTTTCCTCTTTTTGTTTGTATTGAAGCAGTTCACTTCTAGGGGTCCTTGTTGCTCTAATGATCTGATCATCTATGGAGGTGGGGTGGTAGCCTTGGTTTAGAAATGTCTTTTTAAGATGGGTTAAGTGTTCATCCCTGTCTGCAGGGCTGGAACAGATACGATTATATCTGAGGGCCTGGCCGTAGACGAAAATGAGATCTCACCGCCACACAATTACAGACAAAAAAATCCATTTACCTGTGGCCAAACATTTCTGTGCTTCAGGACACAACATAAACCATATGAAAGTTGTCATATTAAAAGGCAACTTCAGATCACAGAGGCATCGCAGGGTCTGGGAATACAAATTCATTAAAATGTTGAACTCTGTGGACACAGGACTCAACATCTGGACTCTGGACAGCATACTGTATCTTGCTGCACGTTGTGCAATATGGTAGGTGACACATTTACACAAGCATCTGTGATACGTCGTCGTAGGTCCTGCAATGTTGGAGGAGGGGTCGCATACACATTTTTGATGTGACCTCACAGAAAGAAGTTCAATGGGGTCAGGTCAGGTGAGCGTGGAGGCCACTCCACGCAGCCACCGTACCCAATGACTTGTAGGAAGGTCTCCATGAGGTATCCTTTCATATCCGCAGCCTTGAGAGTTTTACACGTTCTAATCATAGCATTTCTGTATGCAAGATGTTGATTCGTATTGAATTGATGATTCCCTTCCACTTTGTAATTCACTTTTTTTCTCTCTCGTTCCGTTTTCGCAATAAAAATGCTAACTCCAATGTTTTCCATCAGGTGGCGCTATAGGTGGTTTCACTGGGTAGCTACTTTACTATACCTAGACACCACTTCTATGCCTATAGCTGACGCCGTTTTGAAGTTATAGGCGGTGGACAGAATATGGGTTGACACACTGAATACAGCATTCTAACATGCTGTATATAAGAACCCAGGCAGCTGTGGAGAACATAAAAATTACTTTATATACTTTATAATACTCACTTAACGGCCGGTGCGGAGGAGTTGGGTCATATGGGGGTCTGTTGCCGGCGCCTCCTGTTTCGTCCATCTTTGTCCTCTTTCTTTTGAAGCTTGGAGTGCATGACACGTCCTACGTCATACACACTCGCCGGCATTGAGGTTCTGCACAGGTGCACTTTGATCTGCCCTGAGCGGGGCAGATCAAAGTAATGTAGTGCGCCTGCGCGGGACCGGCGAGTGTGTATGACGTAGGACGCATCATGCACACAGGCTTCAGAAGAAGGAGGACGAAGATAGCGAAAGAGGAGGAGGCGCCACCACCGGTGATTGGAGACGCCCATATGACCCAACTCCACCGCAGAGACCGTTTAGGTAAGTATTATAAAGTCATTTTTACGTTATCCACAGCGGCCTGGGTTCTTATATACAGCATGTTACAATGCTGTATATAAGAGCCCAGTAGTGGTGGCTGCAGCTTATAGGCCCCAAATCTGCTGAAAGGTTCCCTTTAAACTCTAGAATCATTACACATGGCAATGGGCTCTAGGTTACAGGCTCCGATTTCTCATTGCCTTTGTGCCTGTTTTTTTGTCTACCTTTTGTGTGTTTTGTGCATTTTCTGTTGGCATCTAATTCATTTTTCTATTTGTGCCTTTTATTGAAGTTTGTCTTTATCTTTGCTCGTTTGATTGTTTTGTTCTTTTCTGCTTTGTGGGCAGAGTCTAGCAAATAGAAATGTTTGAGACTGATTAATTTAAAGCACCACTCTAGCATTTTTTTTTTTATTTCACTCCTCGACTGGTGTTTTAAATCTATGTCCCCTGCCCTACTCTTTTCTCACCTTCTGGCCTTTTAAATCTGTTATCAGCGCTGCTCCCGTCGGTTTTCTGCAGTTTTTGACCTGCCGGCTGCTCTAGTGTTTCTATGAGAGCCTCATTCTGGCTCTATAGACTTGCATCTAGAACTTGTGGTGTAACGTCTGGTGACTACAACTTCTGACTGGCCGGAAGTCAGATGGCGGAGACCAAAGTGATACCAAAATAAAGGGGAAAACCCCGGAGGGGGAGTATAAGAGTAGTGGCCGAGACCTTGGGTTAAGGGGAACCTGTCAGGTCCCCTGTGCACCCAGAACCACGAGTAGTTCTGTGCACATATCTAGAATTCCTGCCTAACAGTCCCTTCATGTAGTAGTACACATAAACAGATTTTTAGAAAAAGTATTTCTAAAGACTGTTTATGAGATGCTAATTAGGGCTGTAACTAGTCACAGAGGTGTTGGCTCCCCAACTAATTGGCCCAATAAGTATGTCATCACGCCCATGTGAGTGTGATAATGTAGCACCCACCGAGCAAGGGGTTAAATTACTCGTCACTGGGCCAGTGATCTCGGCTGAGAGGGATGTCACGGGGTGTCCCTTTAGCCCGGTTTCGTGGCCCCGAAATGTAAAATAAAGAAGGTTGGGGGAGGGGGGAGATTATGGTGGAGGTTGATTTTGTGATGCCACCTGCGGTATGCGGCCAAGGAATAGCCGCTGCTGCTGTCACTGTCCTCCAGGGCTGGTGGTTGTAGCAGCTAAGATGTTTCTGCTCCCCACAGGTGGAGCGGGCCCCAGGGAGCATGATGAGGGGAGTAGTTATGTGGGCGTTAGAGCGAGGGGTGACGGCGCCGCAAAGACAGGCGGACACAGTCTATGCGGGTTCAAGGTTTCATTTATAATAATAATAAGTTTCTATAGCGCCAACATATTCCGCAGCGCTTTACAATTAAGAGGGGACATGTACAGACAATATGAGACAATACAAAATAACAAAATTAAGATACCAGGAGGAGTGAGGGCCCTGCTTGTAAGCTTACAGACTATGAGGAAATAGGGGAGGCACAAAAGGTGAATGGGGGGGAGAAAAGCTTGTTATATATGGCCCAGCCATCGATTTAATATGGGCTTCAAAAGCAGCTGCATGAACCAGTCGGTGAGAATTTATACAGGTACAGGGGACAAGAACTGGAAGTAAATTTTTTTTGAAGGGCAGAAAGGGACTAGATTTGATCAGGGCAGTGAGGTGATAGGCCAGTCTAAAGAAATGCCTTTTTAGGGCCCGCTTAAAGGTGTGGATGTTGGGAATTAATCGGATTACTCTTGGTAGTGTGTTCCAGAGCATAGGCGCAGCTCGTGAGAAATCTTGAAGACGGGAGTGGGAGGTTCAAATTGTTGAGGATGTCAGTTTTAAGTCATTAGCAGAGCGGAGGGCACGGGTGGGTTGATAGACAGAGATGAGGGAGGAGATGTAGGGTGGTGCAGAACTGTGGAGAGCTTTGTAAGTGAGAGTGATAAGTTTATATTGGATTCTGTAACAGGCAACCAGTGCAATGACTGGCAAAGAGCAGAGGCATCAGTGAAGCGGTTTACTCACAGTCCTGGTTTACCCGGGAGATGCCAGTCTCCGTCGTGATGGGCAACAGTCGATCTCGGATCCGTTGGAGGTCAGAACCGGTACAGTGGATGGTGGGCCCTTCTTACTTGCACTTGGTGTTGGATCCCCGTGGCCTGAAGCTTCTTGGGGACCCCGGTTCTTGAAAAGTGTTTACTCCCATCCCGTATGCAGGTGCCGCGGATCCGTTATGGGGCCTGCCTTGGAACACGACCCCGGACCCTGTGTAGCACTGTGCTCTGAGAACTGTGGGGGCCAGAGGGACATGCAATCCCCTGGCCTGCAGATTTTGATGGACAACCTGAAGTATGATCCACCCTATGATTCTGCACCCTTCTCAGAGCCGGTCCCGAGGGAGTAATCAAGCTCTCCCCTCGGTGACCGTATTGACTCCTGCGTCCCACCAGAGCCACAGGTAAATCCCGACTGCTCTTTTCCTCTCCTGGTGGAGAACTCTCTGATTGTTATGTTGCTCCTGACTCCCCCTGGTAGCTGTCCCTCCCCCGGTTCTCTGTCGCTAGTGGGTGGCTTCCCCCCATGTTTAGTGACTGCCTTAAGACCCTACCCTATCCCGTCCCCAGTGGAGAGGCCAACCTGGTTGTGTGGATGATTTGGTGTGTGGTGGAACCAGTACCAACCTCCTCTAGATCCAGGGTGAGTACTGCACCTTAATGAGGTGCAGTACCCTGTGGCAACTGAAGCCTCAGGGGTGTCACATAAACATGATTTACAACAGCCAGCATCATCGGCAGCCTGATACAAAGCTGTGCATGCATATGGCTTTGTACCTCAGAGCATTGAGCTTTTGTGACGCCAGGTGTATGAGTCCCGGCTTCAGAGAGACTCACTGCGCATGATGGGAAGTTGTCCGTACTATGCTTCTCGGAAGCCGGGACATATACACCCAGCATCAGAGTAGTGCACATGACTGGAAGTGCGGACAACTTCCGATCATGCGCAGGGAGTCTCTCTGAAGCCAAGACACACACACTTCGGCATCACAAAAGCTCAATGCTGAGCGGTACAAAGCCGTGTGCACTCGCTGAGGGAAGGGAAATAACAAAAACAGACATTAACGCATTACTCAAATCCTGAAGGCTGTGTAGGTCAATAATACAAATTGTAACTATAAATGCATACAGTCGCACACTGAAAAAGCCAAAAATGTACAAGGGAAAATATGGCACTGCATTACTGCAAAAGAGAGATTTAGTTTATGTATTGGCCAATGCATGTAAGCCCGGAGACCAACGGCAAGGTATATCTCTGTAATCCGTGAACCTAACTTAAAATGCCACTATCTAGGTAAAAACCATCCTTATCTGGGCAAAATGCCACTATTTGGACTACAAACCTCCATGTATGGGCAGCTAGGCTCCTGCTATAATGAGACCTGGCTGTGTTCATAACCATTAAAGTCCAAATAGTGGCATTTTGCCCAGATAAGGATGGTTTTTACCTAGATAGTGGCATTTTAAGTTAGGTTCCCGGATTACAGAGATATACCTTGCCGTTGGTCTCCGGTCTTACATGCATTGGCCAATACATAAACTAAATCTCTCTTTTGCAGTAATGCAGTGCCATATTTTCCCTTGTACATTTTTGGCTTTTTCAGTGTGCGACTGTATGCATTTATAGTTACTATGTTTTTTCAGTTAGCACCTGTTCACATTTGTTGGATGTGCGGGTCAGTTTTTTGATATTTCTAATACAAATTGAACATTAAAGAGCAGGATATGAAAATACAGAGCCGTAATTGTCCATGCTGAGTGTAGCAATCCAGTCATAAAAGTTAACCAAGAAGGAAGAAGAAGAATAAAGAGAAAAGCAAAAAAAATAGAAAAGCAGAAGAAGAAAAGAGGATAGGGTAAGGGAAGGGAGGGAACACAATAGAGATAGGTGTTCAAAAGGTGTGACCCAAAGAGTGCAGGTCAGATCTCCCCGATAAACGCCAGCTAGCCATTCAACAAATTAAAATCCATCCACTAAAACCAGGTTTGTAGGTTCATAGAAGAGAGTTCCTCCATTAACATCACCTCATTTATTTTAGTAAACCAGAGGGAGACTGCCACAGCGGTATCTTTCCTTCAGAGCAGAGGGATGCACGCTCTTGTAGTCACAATTAAATGTCTTAATATCGAATACCTGTATACTTTTAGAGGGATGTCACATTCATAGATAAGGACGAGAGCTGGGTTCAGGTCTGAAATGAGATTTGTGAGTTCACGAATCACTTGCTGCTCTTTCCCCCAAAAAAGAAAAAGAAACCTGCAGGACCAAAAAATGTGTAACATATCACCCTCCTCCTCCCCACATCTCCAACATAAGGGACACAGGGGACTAGCTTTTGGAAAGATTGAGTGTAGGCGAGTGGGGACCCTATATCACTGAGAGAGTATTTTCTACCTGGCCTCATGTAACCGGGAACATATAGGTAATTTATGCATTAAGGTGAAGATACGTCTCCACTGATTCTTGGTCAGAGCGAGCCCAAATCTCCTTCCAATTGGGTTTGAAAATTGGTGTTAGGTTGGTCTCGATTAGCAAGTATTATTGGAAGAATAAAGTGTGTCTTAATGGGCCCATGTCCAAACACGGAATCTCAAAAGGTGTCTTCTTGTTATTATAATAAAGTCTAAAAGGGAGTGAATGGAAACAGTGGGAAAGCTGACCAACTCTCCAGGTTCTCAGGGAAAAGGGAGTAGAAAGGCCAAGAAGGTATTTCTTTAAAGGCCAAATAAATCCAGCCACAAAAGAAGACACCTTCTGTTTAGCCAGGCACAAAATACTTTGTTCTCTAACCCCTAGGAGAAAAGTGGATTACCCAAAATAGGGACACAGAGTAAGATAGTGGTAAAATATGAGAATGGATCGTGGGATGAGTACAGCAGCCCCAATTATAGCATTAGTTTTAAGGGCTTTCACCAAGGACACGTTCCAGCCAAAGAGTAGGCTCGCTACTTTCTTTGCTCCATCCTAACTCAGGCTTTCACTCTACCATTCCTACACCAATCTAGGATTCTAGAAAGGTGGGGGGGCTATATATTAAGATCTGAAGTCGGGCAACGCTATCACTCCTGATATTTTAGAATAATAGAATATGGTTCTGCTCATACAGTACTGGGCTTACCAGACCATATGAACATGGTTTCAATGGAAGCAAGACACCTGAAGAAGGACAAGGGAACCCTAATCAGAAGAGCTTGAAAGACATACAGAATCCGAAGAAGGATGTTAATTTTAAAGATTGTGCTTCTACCACACATGTAAAAGCAATCCTTGTCCATCTTGAGTCTTCGTGTACCAATTGGAGAAGTTTGGGGAAATAAAGAGATTATGTCAGGCTTATGTCTCTTGGTAATAGTATCTCTAAATATTTAATAGCTAAATTGCGACATTTAAATTCTTTAGTTTTACTTCACTATCTTTATAGGAGACAGAGCATATTCCAGAAGAAATCGTCACTACTATAGTGCGGGAAGAACCTGTCTCAGAAAAAGGCAGCACAAATATAGACGAGGAAGAGGAAACCCTCTGCTGCGCCTGGCCCCGCATTCCTGCAAGAAGGATGAGAAGAGCAAGGGCCAGGATCTCCTCCTTTTATAAACACTCTGTTCAGGTAAGTATAGGTAAGAAAAGGTAAGTATACATAAAGGATAAGTACAGAAAAGAAGCACAAGTATAAGTAAGAAAGGATACGTATAGGTAAGAAAAGAGAAATCTAGATGAGTATAGGTGTAAAAAAAAATACCTATACTTTCCTAAATTTATTTAAGAAAAGATATCTCCCTATCCCTATAATCTCCCTATCCTGGATTTTATCTGGTAGTAATGTCCCTCATTCTAATCTTGTAGTAATATCGCCCATCTTGGTCACCATCTTGTAGCAATATTCCCCATCTTGATCCCCATTTAGTAATAATTTCCCCCATCTTGGTCACCAACTTGTAGCAATGTTCCCCATCCTGGTCCCCATCTTAAAGTAATATCCACAGCTTTTAGAAATGTTCCCATCCTGTAGTAATGTCCTCATCCTGGGCCCCATCTTCTAGTAATGAACCCCATCCTAGTCCCTTTTCTGTAATAATGTTCCCCATTTTGGTTCCCATCTTGTAGTAATTTTCCCATGCTGGTCACCATCCTATAGTATTGTCCTCATCCTGGTTCCCATCTTGTAGCAAATTCCCCATCCTGGACCTTATCTTGTATAAATGTTTGCCATCCTGATCCCTATCTTGTAGCAATGTTCCCCATCTTTGTTCCCATCTTGTAGCAATATCCCCATCCTGTAGTAATGGCCCCATCTTGGTCCTCATCTTGTAGAAAGTTCCACATAATAAGCCCCGTCTTTCAGGAATGTCCCCATCTTTGTCCCCATCTTGCAGTCATGTCCCCCATCCTGGTTTCCATCATGTAGTAATATCACTCATCTTGGTCTCCATCTTATACTAATTTCCCCAACCTTGTCCCCTTTTTATGGTAATGTCCCCCATACTGGTCCCCCTATTCTAGTAATGTCACTATCCTGGTCCCCATCTTATAGTAATATCCTCCATCCTAGTCCCCGTCTTGTATTAATGTCCTCATCTTGGTATACTTCCTGTAATAGTGTGCCCTATCCTAAACTGTCATCATGCTGTCCCCATCATGTAGAAATGGCCCCCATCCTGATCCCCAGGCAGTAACAATGTCCCCATCCTGTAAAAAAACATCCTGATGCCCATCTTGCATCAATGTTACCCATTCTTGTCCTCCATGTTCTAGTAATTATGCCTATACTGGTCACCATCTTGTAGTAATGTCCTCCTTCCTTGTCCATTTTCTGTAATAGTGTCCTACATCCTGGTCCTCATCATGTAGCAATGTCCCCTTGATTATTAGGATTTTTTGCACCACCCGTGTTTTCCTGGTTGTTAATATCCAGGAGATGTTTCTTATCATATTAATCTTAGGTGTTATCCCTGTTACTTTTAGAAGGTCGTTATTAAGGATATGTATTTGAAACCTTTAAATATTCTAGATACAAATATTTGTATCTTTATATTAGATATGTATAAAATGTTCCATATAACTGTGACAGGGCCTCATCCAGAGCTGACACTGCAGTGAACCAGGGATTAGCCGATCGCCAGTACTTGGGGTCAAGAAGGAATTTCCCCCCCCCACACATGGGGTTGTTTTGCCTTCCTCTGGTTCACATCCATTTTATGCAGTAAATCCTATAAATTGCACTGGATGATTAAATTATACTACATTTGATAATAGATGACAATAAAAATGAATACACTCTATTCATTGTGTCTGTGTGCTCTTCTTTATATCCTGTTCATTCTGTAGGTCTATTATAATTTTGGACTGCTGTCGTTAATGATACAAATGGCAAGGAATTAAAGAGTTAATCCAATTTTATTTTTTTTTGCGTGTCAGTGGGTCTCGTGATAGTAATATTATGTCCTATCTGTCATATATTTTTACTAGACTAATGCCACTGCCCCAATATGCACCACATGATCCATCACATATTGTACATGGGACAGGACTAACATCCTGGGCTACTGGTCTTGCCTTTCAGTAGTTTTTACCCAAGTGTAGTCTCTTTCCACTAAAGTCTCTGCACAATCATGTAGAGGAGGGTCATCTTTCATAGTTATTGTACTTAACTCGCAGTAGCTCCAAACCATGCACCGTTTCAGTAGACTCTAGCCCATCACACATGGAAAGGTGCACCTGGTACAAGGAGATGTAAGGGAATGAATTATATTAGTGTAGTAAGAGATGTATCGGGTGGATATAGATAGAAAATGGAGGTATCGTGGGAGTAACAGAGCAAGGAGGTATAGTTGGAAGATAAAGATGGTGGGAACAGGATGCCACAATGTAAAGTTCTAATTGTAGTAAGCTGCACTGGCGTCTCAACCACATACCTGAAAGCAAATAAGAGGCATGTGCCCGGGATAATGGGAGCAGGAAAAACTCAACAGCAAGATAAAATGCATTTAAACATTCTTTAACACAAAAACAACTTTTCAGATTAAAAGTGTTTTAACTCAAAGAAAACCCCTTTAAACAGTAAACTGTTAAATATTTAAGGTGTGAATATCTTTTTATTAATTACCTATCTACAAGATGTCTCATAAAGGGCACTTTACACGCAGCGACATCATTAGGGATGCCGCTGCCGATTGCACCTGCCCCCGTCGTTTGTGCATCATGGGCAAATCGCAGCCCGTGGCGCACAACATCGTTAGTCCCCATCAGACATACTTACCTGCCTAGCGATGTCGCTGTGGCGGGCGAACCGCCTCCTTTTTAATGGGAGGTTCGTTCAGCGTTACAGCGACGTCACTAAGCAGCCGCCCAATAGAAGCGGAGGGGTGGAGATGAGCGGCCGGAACATCCCGCCCACCTCCTTCCTTCCTCTTTGCCGATGTCTGCAGGTACGATGTGGTTCTTCGTTCCTGTGGTCTCACACATAGCGATATGTGCTGCCGCAGGAACGACGAACAACCTACGTCCTGCAACAGCAACAATATTTGAGATTAGAACGACGTGTCAACGATATCAACAATGCCGGATGTGCGTCACGAATTCCATGACCCCAACGACATCTCGTTAGCGATGTCGTTGCGTGTAAAGCGGCCTTAACTGTCTGATAGATGCCCTCCAACTTCCAATATACCGTGTAGACATGTCACAAATGTCTAAAGTGGGAAAATACCTTTACTTTGGTATTATGGTATTATGGTATTACTTGGTTAGCATTATGCAGTGCACTAATACATTACGCAGTGCATTAATACGTTAATTAGTCCTCTTAAATCTGATGAGATTGGTACACTTACCATGGAAATCAAAGTCAAAATGTCTGTCTTATTCTCAAATTTAAAACAGCAATTTATGAGTCCAGCGAGATCTAGACTTATAAACTCATTTTCAAAATTTCAAAACATTCAGAGATAGAGATATATATATATATATATAATACATATAGAGACATGGCCTTTCCTGCACCTTTCTTACAAGGATTCTCAAAGTATAAGATATACAGTGGCACAGTAAAGTTTGGGCACATTAACTGTTATTGTGAACAGTCAGGCAAGTTGAAGATGAAATGATCTCTAAAAGGCAAAAAAGTTAAAGATGACACATTTCCTATGTATTTTAGGCAAAAGAAAAAAATTTATTTTCATCTTTCACATTTAGCAGCCCATTTGTGGGTCATCTTACATGCACTACTCTTTTAAGGGAACATTTCACTGTTAGAGGGAAGAATGGATTCAATGAAATTTCAACTAATTTTTGAAGCAAACCTAACGCCATCAGTAAAAAAACTGAAAAAAAATGGATAATTCTCCTAAACACATGTCAAAATCCACAATAGATTACCTCAAAAAGCTCAAGCTGAAGGTTTTACAATGGCCCTCACAGTCCTCTTATCTGAACGGCATTGAAAATCTGTGGCTAGATCTCAAAAGAGCAGTGCATGCAAGACGAGCCAGGAATATAACAGAACTGGAAGACTTTTCCAAGGAAGAATGGATGAATATACCACAAACAAGAATTGAAAGTCTCCTGGCTGGCTACAAAAAGCGGTTACAAGCTGTGATATTTGCCAAAGGGGATGCTACTAGGTACTAACCATGAAAAAACTAGAGAGACAAATTCTATGAAAAATACCCTGAATAATAATGAATAAAATGCAAGTGCTTAACCCCTTCACGACCTTGGACGGATCTATCCGTCCAGGATCGTGTCCCGTTAAGCCCCGCCCCCTGCCGCGGGCAGGCGGCATGGATCGGCACACATATCAGCTGTTTTCAACAGCTGACATGTGTGCCTGCTCGCCGCGGGTGGAATCGCTTCCACCCGCGGCCATTAACCCCTTAAATCTTGCTGCCAAAGTCTGGCAGCAAGATTTATATGCGCGCGGCCATGTTTCTTACTTACCGCCGCCCCCACCGGAAGTCACGTGTGTTATCACGTGACTATCGGTGGTTGCCATCGTAGCACAGGGTCATGTGATGACGCCTGCTGCTATGATCTTTCACTTTCGTTTTCCCTCGGCCGAGAGCAGAGGGAAAAACAAAGTGAGTGAATCTGCTGTTTACAGCTGTATTGCTGTGATCAGCAGATAGACAATAGCGATCGGATTGCTGATCGCTATAGCCCCCTAGGGGGACTAGTAAAAAAAAAAGTAAAAAAAAAAGTTTTAAAAAAAACCTAAAAGTTCAAATCTCACCCCCCTTTCCCCCCATTGAAAATTAAAGGGTTAAAAAACAAATAAATATACACATATTTGGTATCGCCGCGTTCAGAAATGCCCGATCTATCAAAATATAAAATCTATTAATCTGATTGGTAAACGGCGTAGTGACAAAAAAATTCCAAACGCCAAAATTACGTTTTTTGGTTGCCGCAAGTTTTACGCAAAATGCAATAACAGGCGATCAAAACGTAGCATCTGCGCAAAAATGGTACCATTATAAACGTCAGCTCGAGATGAAAAAAATAAGCCATCACTGAGCCATATATCCCAAAAAATAAGAACGCTACGTGTTTCGGAAAATGGCGCAAAACGTGCGCCACTTTTATTGGACAAACTTGTGAATTTTTTTTAACCCCTTAGATACAAGTAAACTTATACATGTTTGGTGTCTACAAACTCGCACCGACCTGAGGCATCACATAGATACATCAGTTTTATCATATAGTGAACACGGTGAATAAAACATCCCAAAAACTATTGTGCGATCACACTTTTTTTGCAGTTTTTCCACACTTGGAATTTTTTGGCGGTTTTCCAGTACAATATATGGTAAGACCTATGGTTTCATTTAAAAGTACAACTCGTCCCGCAAAAAACAAGCCCTCATATGGCAAGATTGACGGAATAATAAAAAAGTTACGGCTCTCGGAAGAAAAGGAGCAAAAAACAAAAACGCAAAAACGGAAAGTGCCCGGGGGCTGAAGGGGTTAATAACAGGGAACTTAGTATATACCGTACATTTTTGCAAAAACGTAAGAAGCCGTCCCACCTCGTCAAGGTGTACCCATCTGGGACGGTCCCTAACCAACTAAAGTTAAAACCATTATATATACCTGACTTGTGTCTATCAAAAACTCCAATGTGAATGGTAACAAGTGGTCAGCTGGGTCCCAGATTAAATACACAGCAAAGTGGGAAGCAATTGGTTGTTCAGCCTCAGTATAAGGAGGGCTGCGCCCCCAACTTGCAATGAAGCAAGATAGCAGACAAAAACACCAAAAAACTGAGCTGTAACAAAAAAAACAGTAAACATGCAACATTACAAGCATGTAAATGGCAGCCTCTAAGGTACTAACCATGCAGGGTGCCCAAAGTGTTACATCAGCCCATTTTCCTTTTTTGATAATTTAATAATGTAAAAGATATATACTTTTTTTGTTGCCTAAAATACAAAGAAAGGTGTCATCTTTAACTTTATGCATTTTAGAGATCATTTCATCTTCAACTTGCTTAACTGTTCACAATAACAGTAATTTTGACCAGGGGTGCCCAAACCTTTGCATGCAATTGTATGTAGATTGTATCATTATTATTATTATTATTATTTATTATTATAGCGCCATTTATTCCATGGCGATCATGATATCTGGTAACAGATCCACTTTACCTACTTTTAGTTACTCCTCTTCCAAATATAGTTATGTAAAATTTTATATCAATACTTCTCAAAAAAAGTTATGAAAACTAAACAACACCCAAAAGCATAAAATATTGTTTAATCACTTTTTATAGCTGCCAAAAAAACGAGAATCGGGAACACTTTACTTACATGGACCATTATGCATCCTACCCTATGGGTAATAACCCAACTACTGTGAGATGGAGGAATAAAACAAGGATTTACCTTACTTTACCTCACTATGGACATGTTCCTGACAGTTTTGCAGCTGCACATAGCATTTATTCTGGTGGCCAGTGGTATCTAGAGGTTCTGATCCATGGTGGGTAGAAGATATATGATGGGAACCATAGAAGAAATGTTAAACATGACATATTAATAACACACAGATCATTTGTAAAATAATTGAGAAAAAAGAATAGACAAAAATTACCCTCCTGAACATTGAAATTGTAACAATAATACAGAAAAGTTGTGGAATTATGGAAATCACAGGTTGGATAGAAACAACATTCTAAAAACACCTTGATTTATTCAGTATTGAGTATGAGTGGGGCACTCAGAAAAAAAAACAGCAAAACCTCCAAACTAGTCATGGGTGAATAGTAACTATTCGTGTT
The DNA here is from genome assembly GCF_048569485.1 of Anomaloglossus baeobatrachus. NCBI lineage: Eukaryota > Metazoa > Chordata > Amphibia > Anura > Aromobatidae > Anomaloglossus > Anomaloglossus baeobatrachus. The sequence goes on from NW_027442397.1 coordinate 19,795, forward strand.
CAAATTATTCCTAACGAATCCCAAAGTCCTATTCCGGTATTCGTCATGAATAATGAACCTAATGCAAGTCAATGGGGAACCCGAGCATTTCTCTTGTGATGAATACTGGAATAGAACTCTGTAAATCGGTAAACATTATCCGAACACGAATAGTTACTATTCTCCCAACTCTATTCAATGTATACAAAGAAAAATTTAGTGGAGCAAACATTTGCCATATTAATAAAAACTCAACAGGGCGTGTTATATATAGATTATAGAACCAGAATATATAGCCAGAAGAAAGCAAAAGCTCCCTCACACAAATACCTAGCGAATAGGTGTGTGTGTGTATGTATGTATATATATATATATATATATATATATATATATATATATATATATATATATATATATATATATATATATAATATACACAGGGCCGTATTTACCATTAGGCACCCGTGGTCCGGTGCCTCGGGCGGCAGGTTGCGGGGGTCGGCACCTTCTGGCAGCAAAAAAAAATAAATTATTATTTTTTTTTTTTTTACAGATACTGTCCCCCTCAGTTAGACAGTCGATTAAATCCGCTGTGTTTTCGGATGGGGGAGGGGGGGAGAGGCGCACCTCCTTTTATTTGTGTCCGCGTCAATTAAGACGCGAATGCAAACAAACTGCGGTCTCCGAGCACAGGGAGCTGATTGACCCCAGAACTGCCGGCACCTGCACTTCCGGGGTCACAGGCGCGCGACAATCCGCTCCTTCCTCTGTGCTGCGTCCACTGCTGTGTGGACATCACATGCAGAGCTCACAGCAGGACGCCGCGATGGAAGCCGGTGTCAGAAGAGGATACTCACGTGAGCCAGGAAGATGGCGGCGGGCCCTGGAGCAGGTAAGTCCTCGCAGAGATGAAGATTCATAAGGAGCGTGGGGGTGTCTCTAATGCAGACCGGGGATCTGCGCATGCGGGGGGGGGGGCAGAGGCTGATACTGGGGGAGGCTGGAGGCAGGCAGAGGCTGATACTGGGGGAAGGCTGGAGGGAGGCAGAGGCTGATACTAGGGGGAGGCTGGAGGGAGGCAGAGGCTGATACTGGGAGGAGGCTGGAGGGAGGCAGAGGCTGATGCTGGAGGGAGGCAGAGGCTGATGCTGGGGGGAGGCAGATGCTGAGACTGGGGGGAGGCTGGAGGGAGGCAGAGGCTGAGACTGGGGGAGGCTGGAGGGAGGCTGAGGTGGAGACTGGGACAGACTGAGGCTGGGGGTAGGCAGAGGCTGAGACTGAGGGAGAGAGGCTGATGCTGAGGTAAGATAGAGACATGCTGGGAGAGAGAGGCTGATGCTGGGGGAGAGAGGCTGATGCTGGGGGAGTGAGGCTGATGCTTGGGGAGAGAGGGGCTAATGCTAGAGACAGAGGACAAGGGTTGAGGGATAGTGCATTGACAAAATCTATTGGGTGGGGGGAGTGTAAGGACTCAGAATAAGAGGGGGGCAGCATTGGGAGCTCATTATGGAGAAGGGGCAGCATGTGTGGGATCAGTATGGAGTGGAGCAATGTAGCAATGTAGGGGAGTCAATATCAAGAGTGTAGTAGTGTGTGTGTGGGAGGGTGACTCAGCATAAGCGTTAGTGTGGTGGTCTTAGCATGAGTGGGGCAACATGGAGGTGTCATTATGGAAAAGCGTAAGGCAGCATTAGGAGCTCATGGAAAGGGGCAGCATGCATGGGACACAATGAGGAGGGGGCAGCATGCATAGGACATTGTGAGGAGGGAGCAGCATGCATGGGACACTGTGAGGAGGGGGCAGCATGCATGGGACACTGTGAGGACGGGGCAGCATGCATGGGACACTGTGAGGAAGGGGCAGCATGCATGGGACACTGTGAGGAGGGGGCAGCATGCATGGGACATTGTGATGAGGGGGCAGCATGCATGGGACATTGTGAGGAGGGAGCAGCATGCATGGGACATTGTGAAGAGGGAGCAGAATGCATGGGACATTGTGAGGAGGGAGCAGCATGCATGGGACATTGTGAGGAGGGGGCAGCATGCATGGGACATTGTGAGGAGGGGGCAGCATGCATGGGACACTGTGAGGAGGGGGCAGCATGCATGGGACATTGTGATGAGGGGGCAGCATGCATGGGACATTGTGAGGAGGGAGCAGCATGCATGGGACATTGTGAAGAGGGAGCAGAATGCATGGGACATTGTGAGGAGGGAGCAGCATGCATGGGACATTGTGAGGAGGGGGCAGCATGCATGGGACATTGTGAGGAGGGGGCAGCATGCATGGGACACTGTGAGGAGGGGGCAGCATGCATGGGACATTGTGATGAGGGGGCAGCATGCATGGGACACAAAATACAGCCCTGTATATGTGTAATATATATATATATATATATATATATATATATATATATATATATATATCTATATATATAATTACCTTATTCTGTCTGTCTGTCTGTCTGTCTGTCATGCTCCAAAATTGTGTCCTTACAGTGACACAAAGCTGATTGGCCGCTGGGCTCGCCATGGCCCCGCCCCCCCACACGGATTGGCCGCTCGCCCAGGCTGCGCCCCCACACGGATTGGCCAGCCGCTCGCCCAGGCTCCGCCCCCCCCCCACAGATTGGCCTCTCGCCCCGGCACCCTGCAGGCATTGGCAATTCGGCCACGCCACGCCCCGCCCCCCTCACGCAATGCACGCTAGCTCTGGCCCCGCCCCCTCCCTCCCCCCGCGCATTCCCCGAACTGACACGGCTGTCACGGAGGTGAGTACTGTACTCCCCCCCCCCCCCCTCCCCCCCCCCGCGCATTCCCCGAACTGACACGCCTGTCACGGAGGTGAGTACTGTACTCCCCCCCCCACCCCCACCCCCCCCCGGCCCCCGCTCGCACGGGAGTGGTGTGGATACGTTGGTAACCATGCTTGCATGGTTACAAGCGCATCAAGGTCCTGCTGCGGCGGAAGATCCACACGCACACACATAACAGCACACACACAAACATACACACACATCAGATCACACTCACTTTCACACACACCTCACACACACCTGACACACACCTGACACACACCTCACATCGCATCCACACACTCACAGCATCCGGCGATATCGCTTGCTTCTCGGCCTCGATACTGTGCTGTTGTGACCTTCCAGGACCTGACGGAGGATCACATGGCCAGAGGCATGTGGTATCTCCGGATGTTGTGAGTGTGAGCGCGTATGTGCGATATCGTCAGTGTCTGTGTGTGTGAGTGTATGCGATCGGGTGTGTGTGAGTGTATGCGATCGGGTGTGTGTGAGTGGATGCGATCGGGTGTGTGTGAGTGGATGCGATCGGGTGTGTGAGTGTCGGCAGAGGAGCACGGCGTGCTGGAGGAGGCTGGGAGCAGAGAGGCTGATCATGGGGAAGGCTGGGAGGGGGAGGCTGATGCTGAAGGAGGCTGGGAGGGGGAGGCTGATGCTGAAGGAGGCTGGGAGGGGGAGGCTGATGCTGGGGGAGACTGGGAGGGGAAGGCTGATGCTGAAGGAGGCTGGGAGGGGGAGGCTGGGAGGAGAGAGGCTGATCCTGGGGAAGGCTGGGAAGGGGAGGCTGATGCTGAGGGAGGCTGGAAGGAGAGAGGCTGATGCTGGGGGAGGCTGAAAGGAGAGAGGCTGAGGCTGGGAGGAGAGAGGCTGATGCTGGGGAAGGCTGATGCTGAGGGAGGCTGGGAGGGGAAAGCTGATGCTGGGGAAGGCTGGGAGGACGGAGGCTGGGAGGAGAGAGGCTGATCCTGGGGAAGGCTGGGAGAGGGAGGCTGATGCTGGGGGAGGCTGGAAGGAGAGAGGCTGATGCTGGGGGAGGCTGGAAGAAGAGAGGCTGATGCTGGGGGAGGCTGGGAGGAGAGAGGCTGATGCTGAGGAAGGCTGGGAGGAGAGAGGCTGATGCTGGGGACAGAGAAGAGAGGCTGATGCTGGGAGGAGAGAGGCTGATGCTGGGAGGAGAGAGGCTGATGCTGGGAGGAGAGAGGCTGATGCTGGGGGAGGCTGGGAGGGGGAGGCTGATGCTGGGGGAGGCTGGGATGAGGGAGGCTGATGCTGGTGGAGGCTGATGCTTGGGGAGGCTGATGCTGGGTGAGGCTGGAAGGAGAGAGGCTGATGCTGGTGGAGGCTGATGCTTGGGGAGGCTGATGCTGGGGGAGACTGGGAGGGGAAGGCTGATGCTGAGGGAGGCTGGGAGGGGGAGGCTGGGAGGAAGGAGGCTGGGAGGAGAGAGGCTGATCCTGGGGAAGGCTGGGAACGGGAGGCTGATGCTGAGGGAGGCTGGAAGGACAGAGGCTGATGCTGGGGGAGGCTGGAAGGAGAGAGGCTGATGCTGGTGGAGGCTGATGCTTGGGGAGGCTGATGCTGGGGGAGACTGGGAGCGGAAGGCTGATGCTGAGGGAGGCTGGGAGGGGGAGGCTGGGAGGAAGGAGGCTGGGAGGAGAGAGGCTGATCCTGGGGAAGGCTGGGAAGGAGAGGCTGATGCTGGGAGGAGAGAGGCTGATGCTGGGGAAGGCTGATGCTGAGGGAGGCTGGGAGGGGAAAGCTGATGCTGGGGAAGGCTGGGAGGACGGAGGCTGGGAGGAGAGAGGCTGATCCTGGGGAAAGCTGGGAGAGGGAGGCTGATGCTGGAGGAGGCTGGAAGGAGAGAGGCTGATGCTGGCGGAGGCTGATGCTGGGGGAGGCTGGAAGGAGAGAGGCTGATGCTGGTGGAGGCTGATGCTTGGGGAGGCTGGGAGAGGGAGGCTGATGCTGAGGGAGGCTGATGCTGAGGGAGGCTGGGAGAGGTAGGCTGAGAGAAGAGAGGCTGATGCTGGGGGAGGCTGATGCTGGGGGAGGCTGGGAGAGGGAGGCTGATGCTGGGGGAGGCTGGGAGGAGAGAGGCTGATGCTGGGGAAGGCTGGGAGGAGAGAGGCTGATGCTGGGGACAGAGAGGAGAGGCTGATGCTGGGAGGAGAGAGGCTGATGCTAGGATGAGAGAGGCTGATGCTGGGGGCAGAGAAGCTGATGCTGGGGGCAGAGAGGCTGATGCTGGTGCAGCATGGGGGATGGAGCACGATGGGGGGGGTGCGCAGCATCGGGGATGGAGCATGATGGGGGGTGCGCAGCATCGGGGATGGAGCACGATGGGGAGTGCGGAGTATGGCGGATGGAGCACGTTTGGGAGTGCGCAGCATGGCGGATAGAGCACGTTTGGGAGTGCGCAGCATGGCGGATGGAGCACGTTTGGGAGTGCGCAGCATGGGAGATGGAGCACGATGGGGGGTGCGCAGCATAGGGGATGGAGCACGATGGGGAGTGCGCTGCATGGGGGATGGAGCACGATGGGGAGTGCGCTGCTTGGGGGATGGAGCACGTTTGGGAGTGCGCACCTCCCCCCAACACACACACACGCGCGCACTGCACAACACACCACACACACACACACACTGGGAACCACAAACAACTGCCCTACACAGACACCCACACACACAGACAACGCTGCACACACACAACACCCAACACACAAACACCGCGGCACACACAAATATACGCACATACCGCACAACACACACATTGCACAAAACATACCTCCCCCCAAAACACACCACACACACACAAACCGCGCAACACACACACAACGCTATAGACACACAGCGCTCCACAAACAACGCAACACACGCAACACACATACAACACCGCTCTCACCCCCCGCCACACCCAGACAACACCCAGAACATGTACAGCCCCTACACAAACACTTGGTAACTACACACAACAACATCTATATATATATATATATATATATATATATATATATATAACAAAAATCATACATGAACTACACAATACGTAAATTCTAGAATACCCGATGCGTAGAATCGGGCCACCTTCTAGTATATATATATAAACACGTCATATTAAACGTCATAATAAGCAGAAGAGAGCAGTGATATACAGTAAGGCTGAAGCACAATTATGTAAGATCAGCAGAAGGCAGCAGCATATGGAGAGGATCATAAATTGTACAGCTCAGTACAGGATCTCCCATTATAGTGAATACCTTAGCAGGCAGAGGTGTACAGCGTTCTCTCAGGGTGCACTGACAGCATCTACCCCATGTTCCAAATTATTATGCAAATTGGATTTAAGTGTCATGCCGATTTATTTTTTTTTTCTTAAATGAAACTCATTGATGGAATTGTGCTTCAGGGTTCTTTGGATCACTGAAATCAATCTCCGATACCTGTGATAATTAGTTTCCAGGTGAGCCCAATAAAAGGAAAACAGGATGTTCCACAATATTAAGCAGGCCACAGTTTTCAAGTAACATGGGAAAGAAAAAGGATCTCTCTGCTGCCAAAAAGCAACAAATATTGCAATGCCTTGGACAAGGGATGAAAACATTAGATATTTCATGAAAACTTAAGCGTGATCATCATACTGTGAAGAGATTTGTGGCTGATTCAGAGCACATACGTGTTCGTGCTGATAAAGACAGAATGAGAAAGGTTTCTGCCAGGCAAGTTCATCGGATTAAGAGAGCAGCTGCTAAAAAGCCATTACAAACCAGCAAACAGATATTTGAAGCTTCTGGTGCCTCTAGAGTCCCTCAAACCTCAAGGTGTAAGATCCTTCAAAAGCTTGCTGTGGTGCATAAACCTACTATTCGGCCACCCCTAACCAGTGCTCACAAGCAGAAATGGTTGCAGTGGGCGCAGACATACATGAAGACTAATTTTCAAACAGTCTTGTTTACTGATGAGTGTCGAGCAACCGTGGATGGTCCAGATGGATGGCGTAGTGGATGGTTGGTGGATGGCCACCATGTCCCAACAAAGCTGCGACGTCAGCAAGGAGGTGGAGGAGGTTTGGGTTTGGTGTTTGGTGTTTTGGGCCGGAATCATGGGGAGAGATCTGGTAGGCCCCTTTAACGTTCCTGAAGGTGTGAAAATGACCTCTGCAAAGTATATAGTTTCTGACTGACAACTTTCTTCCATGGTACAAAAGCAGAAACGTACCTTCAGGAGCAAAATCATCTTCATGCATGACAATGCACCATCTCATGCCTCTGTGTCATTGGCTGTTATGAGCATAAAAGGAGATAAACTCATGGTGTGGCCACCATCTTCCCCTGACCTCAACCCTATAGAGAATCTTTTGAGTATCATCAAGCAAAAAATCTATGAGGGTGGGAGGCAGTTCACATCAAAACAGCAGCTATGAGAGGCAATTCTGACATCATAATTCAATTAGAAACTCTCCAAAAACTCACAAGTTCAATGGATGCAAGAATTGTGAAGTGATATCAAAGAAGGGTTCCCATGTTAACATGTCACTTGGCCTGTTAGGATGTTTTGGATTTAAATAGCTTTTTTATTTCAGTAAATGTGACCTCCTAATGCTGCAAATTCGACAAATGAGCATTTTCAGTTCTTTAAAACATATAAAATGTTTAGAAACTCTACTGTGACTAATAATTTGGAACAGAGCATTTTGAGGTTTTTTTAATTTTGAAGATTATACTGTTATCATTGGGAGGTTTCCAATAAAATTCGATCTGTGCTCTAATGGGTGATGACTTTTATTTGACTGTCATTTGCACCGACCATTTAGGAAAATCAGAGAAAAATATAATTTGCATAATAATTTGGAACATCGTCTATAAACAGGGATTAGTCACATCATCATCAGTGTACCTGAGCTGAGACCCAGCGCCCTACAACTCACAAGCACAAGGCCTTAGGACAATTTGCCATGCTTTGATGGAGAGCAGATTGCTTTATTTCCAGCTGAATAAAACATTAGGAGCTGGAGACTTAAAAGGGTTTTCTCAAGTTGTACATACCTTCAGGAGTGCACCGATCCCCTGACACCCAGTTATCTGGATGTCGGGGATTGCGTGCTTCTGAAGATTTACCGTTCAGTTCAGACTGGCATGGTCGTTCTGCTGGTCAAAACTGAAAGCTCTCCCAAGATGCTAGCACAGGCAGATATGCATCTGCAGCATGGGAGTAACACAGGGGGACTGAAACTGGCCAGATCCAGACAGCTTTAGAGCAGTACAAACAGGCTTTAAATCAAGGATAGAAAAACTCTGGCCTGAGGGAAGATAGATGATCTTTTCTCTGGCCCCCATGTAGATTCCCGGGGACGACAGTGCACAAGTCAGCGCCTGCATTTTGTAAGTCGCAGGCCCTTTAAATGAGCCTTATACTAAGGCGATCCCTACTGAATACTGTGGTGCATGCAATGAAGAATGACACCAAACGCTGCCCACTGGCAGGATATAATATATGGGTTAGCGCACTCTGCCTTCCAGTGACAGTCTTTGTCCCTCTGACGACAGCAGCAGCAGCCCCAGCTTCTCCAGTAATGTTTACGCCCCCAGCCTCTCCAGTCATGTATATGCCCCCCAGCCTCTCCAGTCATGTATATTCCCCAGCCTCTCCTGTGATGGATAGTGGGTGAAATAAATATTGAATAAGTCACCAATTTTAGATAAAAATAAATATATTTCTTAAAGTACTATAAACATGAATTTCTCACCAGATGTTGGTAACAACCCATCCAATCCATACAGGCAAAGAAATCAAACCATAGGTGTCCATAAATGAATAATGAAAAAAACTGATGGCTCTTACTAACAAACAGGTGTGAACAGGTGCATACAGAACATGATACACATTAACAAATAACCAGCTGCACTCTGAAATACTAAGGCATGCAAACATTGAATACCAAAATTTGGACATGCATTACTGCTAAGGAAATAAATTAAAATAAATTAAAAATTGAGACACTTTGAACATAAAAAGGCTGGTTTTATGTGAGCCCAGCAGCCAGAGTCAAGGCATATTCTTTTTGCAGGGTCCTTACCTAAAACACCTCTCTCTGGGCTGAAAAAGCCTACAATTTTATGGGCGGGCAAAATAGGAAATTAAAAATCACCTTAAGCCTGGTGTGAAAGGAGTGCTCAGTCAGAAGGTGCGACCCTATAATCTAAAATAAAAAAAAACTGATGGCCCTTCCTAACAGACAAGTGTGAACAGGTGCAAACCTAAGAAATAAACTAACAAACAACTGCACTCTGAAAAGCTAAGGCATGCAGACAGTGAATACAGGAAATTAGAAATGCATTACTGCTAAAGGGATCAATTAAAAAATTGAGACTCTTAGATGCATAATGAACATAAAACATAATTTAGCGACTTCCGGGAGGCGGAGCTACGAGGTAGCTGCTTTTATCATGAGCTCCTGCAGCAGCCTAGGCCAAAAACGTTATCCAGGCCCATCCTAACATCTAAAGGCTGCAGGGATAAGGCCAGGACAAGGGGCGCACATCAGGCCCGGCTCTCCTGATACTCCGGAGGTGAAAGGTGTATGCTGCACCACAAAGAAAGGAGTGCTCGGACACAAAGCACCAGGCTGCAGGCTGTGGGCTGTGCTGCACAGAGGAACGCTGCCCATCCTCCCTGCTCCCCCTGCAGCTGTGCCACTGCAAACGGAAAGCACCCGGGACCTGGTAAGAGAGGGGTTAAATATCGGGCACTAACATCCAGAAGGAGACAGGGAAGGGGACTGAAGTGCTTCCAGCGGCAGCCATAGTTTTCAGTGAACTCTCACACACTCCCCTCTCTGCCACAGAAGAAATAGTGAAACACCGAGCAGCAGCAAGCTCAGCAAACAGGACTGCACGCTGTGTTTACCTGTCACACAGAGCTCCTGGACAGGCCCACCGTGTTACGGGGGGCTGTCTGATAATAACTTAAAGGAGTATCAGACAGTCAGGGTCCACCGTGCAAAGACTCTGCTGCAGACTATGGCAGAGTGCAATACCTCTGTTAACTCACAGAAGGATATAATAAGTAAGTAAAGCAATTCCTCCCTTACTTGGAGGGTGTGTGGAATGATCTCTGTTAATAATCACAGAGACAAAGGCAATGTGTGCGAAATGGCACCTACCTAGGTCCGCTCTTCTAGTGGTGCAAAAGAGACGAACAGCAGCGTAAGCCGCACAAAGCTCCTACCTGCGTTCGCTCCACTAGTGTGCGAGGACACGAACCACTAGATATGGCACCTGCCTAGGTCCGCTCTTCTAGTGGTGCAAAAGAGACGAACAGCAGCGTAAGCCGCACAAAGCTCCTACCTCTGTTCGCTCCCCTAGTGTGCGAGGATACGAACAACTGCCAGACGCAGTATAAGGAACGTTACCCTAGCGGCAACGTCCACCTACGAGTCGAATCACAAGGCCCAGCCAGACCATGTGCCTCAGGCACCTGCCTATGTCCGCTCCCCTAAGAGGTAAGGATACGGACAGCAGCCGAAGCTGTAAGGTATAAGAACGCTACCCTGCCGGTAGCGCTCACCTTGCATAGACAGAGGAATGCCTAGAGGAACGTGCACAGGGCGTCTAGCCTCATGCATGAACCAAGAGGACTGAGCGCCATGCGGCGTGTGTCAGGGTCTTATATAGACTCTGTGCCTCATCCAAGATGGAGGACACCAGAGCCAATCGGCTGCCAGAACGACAAGAGTGACGTCATGCTGGCCTATCACCGAGCAAGGCGTCACAAGCACATGACCAGCGACCAATCGGCATAGAAGGTGTCAGAGACATGTGACCTCGTGTCAGCGATGATGTCACCCGCACATGTGCAATGGCTCCAAGATAGGACTTAGTCTCCAGCGCTCGCACATGTGCAGTAGCAAGAAATCTGGACTTAGTCTCCAGCGCTCGCACATGTGCAGTAGCAAGAAATCTGGACTTAGTCTCCAGCGCTCGCACATGTGCAGTAGCAAGAAATCTGGACATAGTCTCCAGTGCTCGCAGCAACCGTAACAGTACCTCCCCCTCAAGGGCCCCCCTCCCGGCGACGCAGGTAATCAGCAACTAAGTCGGGAGCATGGACAGCCTCCTCAGGCTCCCAAGAGCGATGTTCCGGGCCGTAGCCCTCCCAATCTATCAAGAAGAACCTGCGCCCTCTAACCATCTTAGAACCAACTATGGCTCGTACCTCATAGCTAGAGCGAGAGGAATCAGAAGCAGGAGAGTGCACTACACGAGCGTGAGGTAAAATTGCCGGCTTTAGCAGTGAAACATGGAATTTGTCATGGATCCTAAGATGGACGGGTAACTTCAATTGGTAGACTACAGGATTTACCTGTCGAAGAACCTCATAAGGACCCAGGAAGCGAGGAGCAAATTTGACAGAGCTCACTCTAAGTTTCACGTTTTTTGCAGAGAGCCACACAAAGTCCCCTGGAGAAAAGACAGGAGCCGGGCGACGAAACCGATCGGACACCGTCTTCATACGGTCCTTAGCTGCTTGGATTGACTCTTGAGTCCGATCCCAAACCTCTCTGGCATTAGTTGCCCAGTCGGCCACAAGAGGAGGAGGTGCAGCAGCGGGAAACGGTACCGGTACCCTAGGGTGTTGCCCATTATTGAGTACGAACGGTGTCTGCCCAGTGGCCTCAGCCAGCGAATTGTTAAGGGCAAATTCTGCTCAGGGTAGGAGGGAGGACCAGTTATCGTGGTTCTCAGCAACAAAGTGTCGAAGGTATATAATCATGGATTGATTGGTACGCTCAACCAAACCATTGGTCTCCGGATGGTATGCCGAAGATAGATTCAACTCAATTTGCAGAAGGCTACAAAGATCTCGCCAGAAACGGGAAGCAAATTGCGGGCCTCTATCACAAATGATACGATATGGCATCCCGTGAAGCCTAAAGACATGCTTGAGGAATAGTTTGGCTAGTACCCTGGAAGATGGGATTCTCGATAACGGTACGAGATGAACCATCCGGGAGAAATGGTCCGTAATGACCCACACAAATCTATGTCCCTGTGAACATGGAAGATCACCCACAAAGTCCATGCCTACCACCTCCCATGGTCTATCTGGCACTGGTAAAGGATGCAAGAGCCCAGCCGGTCTCTGCCGTAATGGACGGTTGCGAGCACACGAGTAGCAGGAACCGACATATCTCTTGACGTGGCTGGCTAAGTGTGGCCACCAATACCACCTCTCCAGTAACTCTCGTGTCCGTCTAATACCAAAATGCCCACCCACCTTTGAGGTGTGGGCCCATGACAGTATATCATTCTGTCGATCAGGCGGAACAAAGGTCTTGCCCGGTGGGATTTGGTCTAACGTCACAGGCGAGAGCGTATGAAAAACCCTGGAGGGAAGGATAAGACGAGGTTCGTCAATCTCTTCCTGGGTAGAAAGCATAGAGCGAGACAGGGCGTCTGCCTTGTTATTCTTACTCCCAGACAGATAGTTGATGGAGAAGTGAAAGCGGGAGAAAAACAAGGACCAGCGGGCTTGCCGAGGATTCAGACGCTGAGCGGTTTGTAAGTACGTCAGATTCTTATGGTCTGTATAGACCTGGAAAGGATGTTTCGCTCCTTCCAGCAAGTGACGCCACTCCTCCAAGGCTAATCTCAAGGCGAGCAGTTCCCTATCCCCAATGGTATAGTTTCTCTCTGCCGGTGAAAAGGTTTTAGCAAAGAAGAAACACGGCCTTTTTCTACCTGCACCGTTCTTTTGATACAAGACCGCACCAGCACCCACTGAAGAGGCATCAACCTCTAAGAGGAAGGGCTTACTCTCATCGGGTCTTTGAAGAACGGGAGCAGTTGAAAAGTGTCTTTTTACTGCCTCAAAAGCCTGAGATGTCTCAGTAGACCAGGCTTTGGGATTAGCACCTTTCTTAGTCAAGGCCACCAAAGGGGCCACCAAAGTAGAAAAATGGGGTATGAACTGCCTGTAATAATTTATGAATCCTAAGAAGCGTTGCACCGCCTTCAAGGAATGAGGTTCGGACCATTGCAGGACAGCAGAGAGCTTCGCAAGATCCATAGCCAGGCCCTCTTGTGAGATAATGTAACCCAAAAAAGGCAATGAGGACTGCTCGAATACACATTTCTCGAGTTTAGCAAACAATGAGTGCTCCCTTAAACGGGAAAGGACACGAACGACATCCTGACGATGAGTCTCCAGATCAGGAGAAAAAATCAGGATGTCGTCCAGATACACCACTACTGAGGATAACAGTAAATCCCTGAACACATCGTTTACGAAGTCCTGAAATACTGCGGGTGCATTACATAACCCAAAAGGCATGACGAGGTATTCATAGTGACCGTCTCGGGTGTTAAAAGCGGTCTTCCATTCGTCACCCTTTCGAATTCGTACCAAGTTATACGCACCCCGCAGATCCAACTTCGTAAAAACTTGAGCTCCTCTCAGTCTGTCAAAGAGCTCCGAAATTAAAGGTAATGGGTATTTGTTCTTTATTGTGATTGCGTTGAGACCCCTGTAATCTATGCAGGGACGCAAATCACCCTCTTTCTTCCGAACAAAGAAAAACCCAGCTCCCGCGGGAGAGACAGACTTACGAATGAACCCCTTCTCTAAACTCTCTCTTATATAGGTCGACATGGCCTCCGACTCAGGTATCGACAGGGGGTAAACCCTGCCTTTAGGTGGAACCGAACCTGGGATAAGGTCTATGGCACAGTCATACGGCCTATGGGGTGGAAGAACCTCAGCACCCTGTTTGGAGAACACGTCAGCGAAATCCAGATAGGGTGTAGGTATGGGAGAGAGATCAGTAGATGCAACCGCAATGACCTTAGGTGGTAAGGGAAGACATCGGGACTGACATTTCGAACCCCAACTAATAATGCTGTCAGACTCCCAGTCAATGTGAGGAGCATGAGTCCGAAGCCATGGGAGACCCAGAAGGATGTCGTCTATACCCTCAGGCAAAACAAGAAAAGAAATCTCCTCTATGTGACCCTGAGACAGGGAAAGGCGCAAGGGAACTGTCCTCAATGTAATGGAGTCAGACAACATAGTTCCATTAACAACACGGACAGGAATAGGCGCCTCTAACATGATAGAGGGAATATTGTGTCCCTTTACAAATCCTGAGGACACAAAAGTCCCGTCAGCTCCGGAAGCCACAAAAGCCATAATAGGCCATGTATTCTCAGATAACGAGAGCTGACCTGGGATACAACACTTAGAGGGTGCAGAAGACGTCTCTAGTAACCCCCCTCTAATGGTTACTAGACCAGGGAGTTTCCCTGACGACTAGGACACTTGTTGGCATAGTGCCCAGCCTGACGACATACGTAACATATAGGAGGACCAGACTTGCGTAGTCTGGAAGACGTATGACCTAACTCCATAGGAGTGGGAGATGTTTCAGATGCTGAGGAAGATGGTAGTGGACCCTCAACAACTGGAATAGCCCGATGCTTAGGGCGTGAGGAAGAGACCTCGAGTCTACGTTCCTTATGGCGTACATCGATCCTCGTTGCTACTGTGATCAAGTCCTCCAGAGAAGCAGGGACCTCACGAGTAGCAAGAGCATCCTTGACATAGCCTGCCAACCCTCTCCAGAAGATAGGAATCAACACCTTCTCTGGCCAATCTAGTTCTGCCACCAGAGTTCTAAAAGCAATGGCATAAGAACTAGTGGATAACGAACCCTGAGATAGATCTAACAGTCTCAGGGCCGCATCATGGGTAACCTGCGGACCCATGAATACCGCCTTAAGAGCATCAAGAAAGTCTTGATGTCTCAGAGTAACCACATCAGAGCGCTCCCATAGGGGAGTCGCCCATTCTAAGGCTTTGTCCTGAAGTAAGGAGATGATAAAGCCTACTCTGGACCTCTCCGTAGAGAAGCGAGAAGAGTTGACCTCTAGGTGTATCTGACACTGACTAATGAAACCACGACATGATCTGGCATCGCCAGAATATCTGTTTGGCAGAGCAAGTCGAGGATCATGTGCAGATGTCACCATGGTCTGAGGTTTATCCTCTATACTCTTGAGCCGTGACTCAAGTACTTGTATGTAACGGTGTAACTGCTGATATTCTGCCATAACTGCCAGACCCTTGGCTCAGTCCTAATGTTACGGGGGGCTGTCTGATAATAACTTAAAGGAGTATCAGACAGTCAGGGTCCACCGTGCAAAGACTCTGCTGCAGACTATGGCAGAGTGCAATACCTCTGTTAACTCACAGAAGGATATAATAAGTAAGTAAAGCAATTCCTCCCTTACTTGGAGGGTGTGTGGAATGATCTCTGTTAATAATCACAGAGACAAAGGCAATGTGTGCGAAATGGCACCTACCTAGGTCTGCTCTTCTAGTGGTGCAAAAGAGACGAACAGCAGCGTAAGCCGCACAAAGCTCCTACCTGCGTTCGCTCCACTAGTGTGCGAGGACACGAACCACTAGATATGGCACCTGCCTAGGTCCGCTCTTCTAGTGGTGCAAAAGAGATGAACAGCAGCGTAAGCCGCACAAAGCTCCTACCTCTGTTCGCTCCCCTAGTGTGCGAGGATACGAACAACTGCCAGACGCAGTATAAGGAACGTTACCCTAGCGGCAACGTCCACCTACGAGTCGAATCACAAGGCCCAGCCAGACCATGTGCCTCAGGCACCTGCCTATGTCCGCTCCCCTAAGAGGTAAGGATACGGACAGCAGCCGAAGCTGTAAGGTATAAGAACGCTACCCTGCCGGTAGCGCTCACCTTGCATAGACAGAGGAATGCCTAGAGGAACGTGCACAGGGCGTCTACCCTCATGCATGAACCAAGAGGACTGAGCGCCATGCGGCGTGTGTCAGGGTCTTATATAGACTCTGTGCCTCATCCAAGATGGAGGACACCAGAGCCAATCGGCTGCCAGAACGACAAGAGTGACGTCATGCTGGCCTATCACCGAGCAAGGCGTCACAAGCACATGACCAGCGACCAATCGGCATAGAAGGTGTCAGAGACATGTGACCTCGTGTCAGCGATGATGTCACCCGCACATGTGCAATGGCTCCAAGATAGGACTTAGTCTCCAGCGCTCGCACATGTGCAGTAGCAAGAAATCTGGACTTAGTCTCCAGCGCTCGCACATGTGCAGTAGCAAGAAATCTGGACTTAGTCTCCAGCGCTCGCACATGTGCAGTAGCAAGAAATCTGGACATAGTCTCCAGTGCTCGCAGCAACCGTAACACACCGTCTGAGATACTGTGAGTGAGGAGGGAGCTGAGAGCCCCTGGAGACATTCCGCTGTGAGAGCAGGTCAGGAGATAAACAGGGCTGAGGAGGGGGGCAGATATATTCCTGCAGGTCTCATCTTACATGGCTGCTGCACAAGGCCTGTAATCTGCAACAGTAAACAGAGGCAGATAAGCCAGAAGTGCATCACAGCTCAACTTGATTAACCCCTACTCCACCACTTCACCAGCACTGACAGTATAGAAGAGGGTGAAAAACAAAAAGAAGTGGGATCAGTCGTCTGGCCTGCCTCCTGCCCTTCTGACTGGTCTTTTTCAAGTAACATCTATACACTCTCATACACAGCGTGGAAATAATTGTGAAACAGCCAAGTTTACCACACAGATGTAATTAAGCTTATGTTATTGTGACGTCACCACAGTCTCTAAAGAAGCTCCATATTTACAGTTCTTACTATGGATAAATTTGTGGGTAAGAGCAATGCCACACAACCAAGTAAAGGAATTAGACCGCAAAGACGAAACCAAAATGCACCCCCATCACCAGGGGCTTCCCCTGAGGCAACTACAGACCCACCCCAGGCCACTGCTAAGGCCATCACGGATCTCTTGATGCCGGTGATTGATGGGCGGCTGGCAGCCTTCCAGTCTTCATTAGACGTTATAGTCACCCAAGTTAATGCCCAGGGTTCAAGGCTAACAGATGTGGAGCAGAGGGTCTCTGACATGGAGGACTCTGTAAAGGAAATTTCAGAGATGCTGGAGAGCAGGAATAAGGACATTGCTGTATTGCTGGACAAGGTAGATGATCTGGAGAACAGGTCCAGACGCAATAATTTAAGGTTGGTGGGCGTCCCTGAATCGATTCGGCAAGCTGATCTACTGAAACTCACTTCAGAATGGCTACCAGGAGCTTTGAAATTGGATCTAAAGTCGGGGACAATTGCTATTGAAAGGGCACACAGAGTGGGCCCACCTCGAAATGATGGAGAGGTCAGACCCAGACAAGTAATTTTTAAGGTCCTGGACTTCCAAGACAAGATCAGATTGCTGACAGCATTTAGAAAAAATCGCTCACTTACCTACAATAACTCTAAACTGCTTTTGTTCCAAGATTACTCAGCAGCCTTGACAACAAGACGCAAAGCCTTCAATCCAGTATGCAAACTATTGGCGGAAAAAAATATTCGCTTCAGTCTACTGTATCCTGCTGTTCTACGCTTCACTACAGGGGGAAAGAATTGGACTTTTGAAGATCCTAAGTTGGCTTTAAATTACCTTCTTCAGGAATATGGAGCTTCGCCAGCAGTCAACACAGACACTTAAATCGGAGACGTCACTGTGCTACAGTTCTGATGTTCATTCTGTTTTTCCTTTTTTTTTTTTCAGTGTCAGGACTGCCAGAGAGGCAGGTGACATTGCCATTAGATTAAGGTTTTTGTTTAGATGGGAAGGGGTTAGGGGGCTCTGCGTGCGTACCTTTAGTTTAGCTCTCATATGGGTTGTCGCGTTTACTCGCTGGGATGGACGAGGGAACCCAAATAGGTTGTTTATAATTTTACAATTAATTCCTCCTTCTGGAATAGGATAAATGACTAACACAGAGAGCACAAATGTGTCCACGATTAAATCGCTGTATTGGTGCTCCTGGAATGTTAACGGGTTAAACTCTCTTATAAAGAGGAAAAAAGTTTTAAATTATCTACATCGTTTAAATTGCCATATTGTCTTCTTACAGGAAACACACTGGATGAAGGGCAATCACCCATTTCTTCACAGCAGAAAATATGCCGTATGCGCAGAAGCGTCATTTACGAGAAAACAAAGAGGGGTAGCTATATTGATCAATAAGCATATTAGTCATGAAGTTCTGGAGGTTTCAGAGGACCCTATGGGGAGATTATTATTGGTGAAAGTGAAGATAGAGGGCACTATCTACAACTTAGCAAACATATATGCACCAAATATTCCTGATCCACAGTTCAGAGCCAGATTGATCGAAAGTATCACAGGTTGGGATATGACTAATTTAATTGTAGGCGGAGATTTCAATGAGGCTCATGATGGAATTTTAGACAGGTCAAGTCCCCAGCCATCTCCTCTATTGGCGCTCCATAGTGGTTTGCAATATCTCGTCAATCAATTGGGACTAATAGACACATGGCGCATGCAGCACCCAATAGATAAAGACTATACATTTTATTCACATGTCCATGACTTACATACACGGATTGACTATTGGCTACTAAGCCCAGCACTGATGCCACATTTACTTTCCTCCACCATCCTAGACATCTGTATTTCGGATCATGCACCGGTTACTTTTAATTTGTTATTATCTACCACAATACTACGGGAAAGAAGCTGGAGGTTTCCTTCATATTTATATCAATCTGAGGATTTCAAAGCTTCTTTACAAAACTACTGGAGCTTTTATGAGAAGGATAATCACGAGCATAGTGGGGACGCTGGTTTGTATTGGGCTGCCTCCAAGGCAGTAGTAAAAGGTCAGATAATATCATATGTCAGCCATAAGAGAAAAAAGCTCCTGGAACAAACTATATCAGCACAAAAACTTCTCACGCAGGCATATAAAGATTTTAAAAATAACAACACGGATGCGACAAAACAACATTTCTTAGAGGCCAAGGAGGCGGCAGACACCTTGGCCCATGAGATGGCACTTAGTAACCTGGACTACCAGAAACATAAATACTTTAAATGGGGCAACAAACC
Organism: Anomaloglossus baeobatrachus; assembly: GCF_048569485.1. Taxonomy (NCBI): domain Eukaryota; kingdom Metazoa; phylum Chordata; class Amphibia; order Anura; family Aromobatidae; genus Anomaloglossus; species Anomaloglossus baeobatrachus. The sequence continues at coordinate 38,564 of NW_027442397.1, forward strand.
TGGGAAATTACTAGCTTCTTTAACCAAACCCTTTAGAACCACCACTAGAATCCACAAAATTAAAAAGAAAGATGGTACCATGGTAACAAAAGATGAGGAAATAGTGGAGGAGTTCAGGGCATTCTTTGGCTTGCTGTATGAGGCGGAACCGAGGGAGGTTGACGGGGAAGCTGATTTTATCCATGGTACCGTAGCGCCCATCTTGACAGAGGAACAAAGAGTAGTACTAAACGCCCCTATAAATATTTCAGAAATAGTAAAAACTATTGGCACTCTTAAACTAGCCAAAAGCCCAGGGCCCGACGGATTTAGTAACGAATATTATAAGATCTTGGGAGCCTCTATCGGTCCTCATCTATGTGCAGTGTAGAATAAGATAGTCACAGATAGAATAATTCCCGACAGGTTCAATGAGGCAAACATTATAGTATTACCTAAGCCAGGAAAAGACCCACTACAGGTGGAGGGATACAGACCCATCTCATTACTCAACTCTGATTTTAAAATCTTTACTAAAATACTAGCTGGTAGATTACAACAAGTGATTCCAGATCTTATTCTGCCCTTCCAAACGGGATTCGTGCACGGGAAATCCATCACCTATAACATCAGGACGGCTATTGGGGCTATCTCTTATAGCAGGAAGCATAGATGTATTAAACATATAGTAGTTAGCCTTGATGCGGACAAGGCCTTTGACAGGGTCTCTTGGGCCTATTTACATAATCTTTTGGCATGTCGCCAGGTGGGATCCTGGTTTTGCGAAGCAGTCAAGATGATATACTGTCACGCTCCCCGGGTCCCCTGCCCTGCTCCCCGGCTCACCTGCCACGCTCCCCGGCGTCTCTACTTCTCTCCCCGGTCTCCAGCCTCCATTGCCCGCGGTCTCCAGGCGTCCCGGTCCCCGCTCCCGGCGCCCGTCGGTTACACAGCCCCAGCCCGGCCCTCCTGCTTCTTCCTCACCGCTCCCTGCCCTGGCTTCTGGCACCCGGGCCGCGCGCATGCGCATTAGGGCGCGCGCGCGGTCATTGACCCTTTCTTAAAGGGCCAGCGTCCACCGACAGGAAATTAAGCACACAGGTACAGGGTATAAAGGGGTTTAGTGTCCAAGTGGGCGGGGCCTGTTCTTCGTGTTTCCCAAGCTAGGAGTCAGGTCTCCTTGTGTTCCTGTGAGATACTCACCTCTCTCTCTTCTAGAGCCGTTCCTGCCTCGCCATCCGGTCCTGCCGAATCCCGAACCCCGAACGCTGACTATCTGCCATCCTGTCAGTCCGTACCACTTCTGATCCTTGCGGTGACCCGTCCTCTCGCTCCATCGGTTCCGGACTCCGCCTGACAACATCTCGGCCTCCGAACCTGAGCTCCGTCACCCGGACTACCATCTGTGACTCCGTGGTCCCAGGGACTTCACCGTTCTACTCTTGTACACGGACTGTCCTGCTAACCGTAGTGCTCCAGCTACCGGACCCCTTGCCTTCATCAAGGAGTTCGGCCCAGTGGATCCACCTCCTGGGTCTGCCCGTCCACCTGGCCCTAACAATAAGAACAGGCCATGGATCCCGCCGAAGCACTAGCGGCCTTGCAGGAAGAACTCTCCCGCCAGCGTGAGACTCAGACCCGCATGCTGCAATTTATGTCTTCTGTGGACGCCCGCCTGAACACGCTACAAGCGTCAGTTACATCTTCAGCATCTCGGGCTTCCACTAGACAATCCACGGCTCCAGCCCCCGTGGCAGCCTCTCCGGATGCTTCCAGACTTCGTTTGGCCTCACCACCCCGGTACGCCGGAGATCCCAAGACCTGCAGGGGATTCATAAACCAATTCTCCCTCCATTTCACACAGCTGCCGCATTTGTTTGCCTCCGACCAAGCCAAGGTCGCATTCATCATGTCCCATCTAGAGGGTGAGGCACTGGCGTGGATGAACCCCTTGTGGGAAAAGGAGGATCCTGTGACCACGAACATCCAGGAGTTCCTGCAGGCATTTCGTGGCACCTTCGACGAGCCCGGACGCGCCTCCGCGTCTGCCTCGTCTCTTCTCCGGTTACGTCAGGGGACTCTGACGGTGGGTCAATATGCCATCCGTTTTCGCACCTTGGCTTCGGAACTCGGGTGGAACAATGAGGCTCTAACCGCCGCCTTCTGGGAAGGACTCTCGGGTCGAATTAAAGATGAGCTGGCTGGCCGTGACGTACCGACTACCCTGGACGCCCTGATTACCCTAGCGACTCGAGTGGACATTCGCTTTCAGGAGCGATCCAAAGAAGTGTCCCGTGAGAGACGTCCGATACGGCATTCCTCTCCTCCGCAGAAGCCCGCCGTACTTCAGTCCACGGCATCTGGTGTCTCCGTCCACGAGCCCATGCAGATTGACCGTGTGCGGCAGTCTGAACAACGCCAAGCAGAGCGGCTCGCCAAGGGCCTCTGCTTCTACTGTGGAGAGGGCACACACCTTCTATGCTCCTGTCCAGAGAGGCCGGGAAACTCCAAAGCCTAGGGTTGGTAGGAGAGGCCACCCTAGGTGCTGGGACTCTCTCAGACCCGGTTATGTGGACTGTTCAAGTGGCAACGGGAGAGACGCGGTTCACGGCCGAGGAGTACCTCGATTCTGGGGCAGCAGGCAATTTCATCCAGCAGGCCACGGTGGACAAGTACCAAGTGCCTGTTACTCCACTCGAAAAACCCCTCGTGATTGCCTCTGTGGATGGGAGACCCCTCTCTGACACCATCTCCTGGATCACCAGGCCGGTCGAACTGCGTATCGGTGCCCTGCACACCGAGAACATCGCTCTCTACGTCCTCCCACACATGTCCCATCAAATCCTGCTGGGACTCCCCTGGTTACGGACACACGAACCGTCAGTCAGCTGGGGCACTGGTGAAATCACCCGATAGGGCTCCTCTTGCCACGAGAGATGTCTGAAGAGCATACAACCCATCCGACGGCCTCCGGTTCCAGAGTCCCTACCGGGACTGCCCTCGGCCTATTGGTCCTTCGCGGACGTCTTTGACAAAAAGGAATCTGAGGTACTTCCGCCACATCGTCCTTACGATTGTGCTATTGACCTGCTCCCGGGAACCACACCACCTCGAGGACGGATATATCCGCTGTCTCCTGCCGAAACAAGGGCCATGTCTACCTACATCACGGAGAACCTGGCAAGGGGATTCATTCGGAGATCCTCCTCTCCTGCTGGAGCAGGCTTCTTCTTCGTTAAGAAGAAAGAAGGCGACCTACGCCCATGCATAGACTACCGGGGATTGAACCAAATCACCGTGAAAAATAAGTACCCCCTGCCGCTCATTCCCGAATTGTTTGATCGGCTTAGAGGAGCTCGTGTGTTCACCAAGTTGGATCTTCGGGGTGCCTACAACCTGGTCCGCATCCGCTCTGGGGACGAATGGAAGACCGCGTTCAATACTCGCGATGGGCACTATGAATACTGTGTGATGCCCTTCGGCCTGTGTAACGCACCAGCAGTCTTTCAGGAATTGGTGAATGACGTGTTCCGGGACCTTCTCTACGTCTGTGTGGTGGTGTATCTTGATGACATCTTGATCTTCTCTCCGGACCTCCAGACCCACAGAGAGAACGTGCAGTTGGTTCTACAACGACTGAGGGAAAATCGGCTGTACGCCAAGTACGAGAAGTGTGTCTTCGAGCAGTCTTCTCTTCCCTTCCTGGGTTACGTTATCTCCGATACCGGACTGCAGATGGATCCGAAGAAGGTCTCTTCCATTCTTAACTGGCCCCCTCCTTCCGGACTGAAGGCAATCCAACGCTTTCTGGGATTCGCAAACTACTACCGCCAGTTCATCCCTCACTTCTCGGCTCTAACTGCTCCTCTCTCCGCCTTGACCAAGAAGGGGGCTAATCCAAAGGACTGGTCACCTGTGGACGACGCCGCGTTTGGCTCTCTGAAGCGGGCATTTGCCTCCTCCCCTGTGCTCCACCGTCCGGAGTTAAACCGACAGTTCACCTTGGAGGTGGATGCCTCCTCTTCGGGAGCCGGAGCAGTGCTCATGCAGAAGTCCTCCTCCGGGAAGATGGTCACTTGCGGTTTCTTTTCCAAGAGCTTCTCAGCGCCTGAACGCAACTACACCATCGGTGACCGAGAGCTATTGGCAGTCAAACTGGCTCTGGAGGAATGGCGCTACCTTCTGGAAGGAGCAGTGTACCCCGTTATTATTTACACGGACCACAAGAACCTGGAATACCTGCGGTCTGCTCAACGACTGAACCCACGGCAAGCCAGATGGTCCTTGTTCTTTGCCAGATTCGATTTCCAGCTCCATTTCCGACCCGCGGACAAGAATGTACGCGCAGATGCTTTGTCCAGGTCATTCATGCCCATGGAGCAGGAGGAGGAGACATCCCAGCCCATCATCTGTCCTAGTAAAATCATTCCGGTGACTCCTGTCACCCTGGCCCAGATACCGCCCGGGAAGACCTATGTCTCTGAGACTGACAGGCAAAAAGTGTTACACTGGGGCCATGCCTCGAAAATAGCCGGTCATGCTGGTCAGAAGAGAACATGGAGTACGATTGTACGTCATTACTGGTGGCCATCCCTTCGGACGGATGTCGCATCTTTTGTCTCAGCCTGCTCCTCTTGTGCCAGGAACAAGACGCCCAAACACCTGCCATATGGTCGTCTTCTGCCTCTGCCTATACCTTCAGTTCCGTGGCAACACATTGCGATGGACTTTATTACGGACTTGCCACTGTCCTCCGGACACACAGTCATATGGGTCGTGGTGGATCGGTTCTCCAAAATGGCTCATTTCGTCCCTATGGCTGGACTGCCCTCTGCCCAGGAACCCGCTGACGCCTATATACAACACATCTTCCGCTTGCATGGCTTTCCATCACACATTGTGTCCGACAGAGGAACTCAGTTCACCTCCCGCTTCTGGAGGGCCCTCTGCAAACATCTGGGAGTGACTCTGGACTTTTCTTCAGCCTACCATCCTCAGTCGAACGGCCAAGAGGAACGGGTCAATCAGATCTTGACCTCCTTCTTACGTCACTACGTCAACGCCCATCATGACGACTGGTCCACGCTTCTTCCTTGGGCTGAATTCTCCCATAACCACCACGTCAGTGAGTCCTCCTCCAGCTCTCCCTTCCATGTCGTTTACGGACTTCAGCCTTCTGTCCCATTGCCTGTATCCTCTTCCTCGGATGTCCCTGCTGCTGATGATGTAGCCCGTGACTTTGCAACGATCTGGGACTCAGTCAAGGCGTCCCTAGGACGTGCTTCCCTGCGGATGAAGAGACACGCAGACAAGAGGCGTCTGGACCCTCCGTGTTTCTCTCCAGGAGATCTCGTCTGGCTTGCTTCCAAGTATGTCCGATTGAAGCTGCCATCCTACAAGCTGGGACCTCGCTACATCGGGCCGTTTAAAGTCCTCAGCAAGATCAATGAGGTCTCCTACAAGCTGCAGCTCCCGGCCACGATGAGGATACCCAACTCCTTCCACGTCTCCCTGCTCAAGCCGGTTGTCCTTGGTCCCTTCTCCGCTGCTGCCAGTTCGGCTCCTCCTCCAATTGCCGATGATGACATCTATGCGGCAAGGGATATCGTGGCCATGAAAACCGTACGGGGCCGACAGTTCTTTCTGGTTGACTGGGCAGGGTATGGTCCTGAGGATAGGTCCTGGGAGCCCCGGGAGAATGTGGGTACTCCTCTGATCCGTGCCTTCCTGTCCCGGTTGCGGGGAGGGGGGCGTGGGGGGTGGGGTACTGTCACGCTCCCCGGGTCCCCTGCCCTGCTCCCCGGCTCACCTGCCACGCTCCCCGGCGTCTCTGCTTCTCTCCCCGGTCTCCAGCCTCCATTGCCCGCGGTCTCCAGGCGTCCCGGTTCCCGCTCCCGGCGCCCGTCGGTTACACAGCCCCAGCCCGGCCCTCCTGCTTCTTCCTCACCGCTCCCTGCCCTGGCTTCTGGCACCCGGGCCGCGCGCATGCGCATTAGGGCGCGCGCGCGGTCATTGACCCTTTCTTAAAGGGCCAGCGTCCACTGACAGGAAATTAAGCACACAGGTACAGGGTATAAAGGGGTTTAGTGTCCAAGTGGGCGGGGCCTGTTCTTCGTGTTTCCCAAGCTAGGAGTCAGGTCTCCTTGTGTTCCTGTGAGATACTCACCTCTCTCTCTTCTAGAGCCGTTCCTGCCTCGCCATCCGGTCCTGCCGAATCCCGAACCCCGAACGCTGACTATCTGCCATCCTGTCAGTCCGTACCACTTCTGATCCCTGCGGTGACCCGTCCTCTCGCTCCATCGGTTCCGGACTCCGCCTGACAACATCTCGGCCTCCGAACCTGAGCTCCGTCACCCGGACTACCATCTGCGACTCCGTGGTCCCAGGGACTTCACCGTTCTACTCTTGTACACGGACTGTCCTGCTAACCGTAGTGCTCCGGCTACCGGACCCCTTGCCTTCATCAAGGAGTTCGGCCCAGTGGATCCACCTCCTGGGTCTGCCCGTCCACCTGGCCCTAACATATACACAGAACCCAAATCCAGACTATCTATAAATAATACATTCTCTGAGCCATTTGAGGTACAGAGGGGAACGAGGCAGGGGTGTCCCTTGTCACCTTTATTGTTTAATTTGGCTCTGGACCCAATGTTGAGGACCCTACATAATTTAGCAATATTTCAGGGCATGAGAGTCGGTGGGACAACAATTAAACTTTTGGCTTTTGCCGATGATATTTTATTGTTTATTGCCAATCCCTCTCAAGCGATTCCAGAGATAATGAACACATTGAATAATTTTGGAAAGGCCTCAGGCTTCAGGGTAAATTACAAAAAAACTGAGGCATTGGCAATGTACAAATCGGGTAAAATTGATAACAACTTATTTCCCTTCCAGTGGTGTACCAGGTCCATTAAATATTTGGGGATTCAGCTCCCAGCAAACCCCTTGTTACTATATCAAATTAATTATAAGCCTCTTATAAATTCATTAATACATCTACTCCAATCTTGGAAACATCTGAAAATATCCTTTTCGGGCCGATGTCACTTAATTAAAATGGTAGCATTCCCCAAAATAATGTTCTTATTTCAGACTCTCCCGTTGCTTCTACGCAAATCAGATATTAAGCTACTAAATTCATCCTTTGGAAAATTCATTTGGGGGCACAAGGGGCGTACTAGGATCAGCTTAATCAAGCTTCAATTACCAAAAGGGGCAGGGGGCATAAATCTTCCAGATCTGGGCAGATATAATCTAGCAGCAAATTTTAGATATGTGGTGGACTGGGTGCGAGGAGTATCTCACTTTGCCAATGTACAATTGGAACAACAGCTATGTTCACAAGTCTCGTTAACAGCATTGCTGCATTTAGGGAACGAGGAAATACCGAGTGAGGTTAGGGATCATCTAACACTATTGCATACTGTACTAACGTGGAGGAAGGTGAGGAAACTTGGTAAAATTAACACTTCAAGTTCCCCATTTCAACCCTTTATTGGAAATCCGAGATTCCTCCAGGGTCGCCCTCCGAGGATTTATGAAACATTGTCAATGCAGGGTTGTGCTTATGCTGCAGATCTAATGGAGCCTGATTGGTCGTTGCTTTCTTACGAGAAGGCAGCACACCGATTTCCAGCTTTTGTGGGTCAGCCTTTTCTTTTTCTTCAGGCGCGTAGCTTGGCACAAAAATACCTTGTTGACAAGCCAAAGGGAGATCTTAGAGGAAGTGTGGATAACTTTCTTAGGAGGGCAAGAAGCCAGGCGTCCTCGACTAGTCAGGTTTATTCAATGTTGCGTACAGTTTGGACATGGGAGGGGAAAACAACAGGTCCAGCAAAATGGAAGGTAGACATGCCAGAGTTCGAGGTAAAGGATTTTTTACAAGCCACGCTGTTGCAACGTAAATTTCTGTCGTCCAGTAGCTACACAGATATGGCCTTGATGATTCTACATAGAGCATATATTACTCCAAAAATTCAATCAAAAATGGACACAAATGCCTTATACTCTTGTTCTAAATGTGGCATAAGAGACACTGACCTGTTTCACCACTTATGGGACTGTGTTCAGATACAGGGAGTATGGAGAAGCGTTCACTCAGTCTTACAAAACACATATAATATTCAGTTTGCTCTGACACCACAGTGGGCGATTTTTAACATGTTGGAGGAGGCTCAACAAAGTCTTCCGAGAGGTACCAGGGCAATGTTAACTATTTGGGCCTCGGCCACTAGGAAAAGTATCCTACATCTCTGGGTAAATCCTGAAGCACCCTCTCTAGCGTTTATCCAAACAAAACTAATGTTCATATTCAAAATGGACTGGCTGGATGCACTGTCGAATAAGGAGAAGTTGACTAAGCGTTTCTTTGAAACATGGTCTTTATTTATACCTAACTTGGCTACAGTGCTTAAGGATAGACTTAAATCTCAGTTTGGACAGACCTCTTGGTACCTTCTTGAACTGCTCAATGGACACATACCAATTACATAAATTACCATTTTAAGTTGCTTCTGGTCGCACGCAGAGCGGGGGGAGGGGTGGGCGGGACTGTTTTGATTATAATGTCATCAATGAAATGCTCTTTGTATAAGAGCAGATTGTAAAAGAAATTCGGTTAAAATTCAATAAAAAGATGTTTAAAAAAAAAAAAAAAAAACAATTTAGCAATGCGCTGTTCACACTTGTCTGTTAGGAAGTGCAGTCAGTTTTTTTCATTTTGGATTATAAGGTCATGCCTTCTGACTAAGCACTCCTTTCCCACTAGCTTAAGACATCCTTTAATTTCCTAATAGCAGGTTCCTGCCCACCAATAAAATTGCAGGATTTTTCAGCCGAGAGAGAGGCATTTTAGGTAGGGATCTACCAAAAAGAGATATGGGTTGACACTTGGTGCTAGGCTCACATAAAACTGGCCCTTTTATGCAATTAGTTTCTCAATTTTTAGAATTATTTCCTTAGCAGTAATGCATGTCCAAATTCCTGTATTCAATGTTAGCATCCTTAGAGTTTCAGAGTGCAGCTGTGACACAGGGGAAAAGTATTGAACACATGAAGATAAAGAGGTGCAAATAGCTATGGAAAGTCATGACGACAGCAGCTGAAATTTATCAGTAATTAAAAAGCAACCCTGCCACTTATTGAAAAATAAAATCAGCTCATTCATCCGATGGCCTATAAAAATGTTTCATTACCAAGGTGCCACACAAGAAACATCGCATGATTGGCAAAACCAGTAAGCTGGTTACAGAATGCCATTGGTCACAGAATTCCTAAACTACTGAAGGTACCATTGAACAGTGTTGAGGCCAGAATTTGGAAGGGTAAAGAACATCATTTCACTATAAACCGGTCACGACCAGGTGCTACCCGCAAGATTTCAGACAAAAGAGTGAAAATAATTCTCAGAACGGGTGTCCAAGAGCTAAGGGCCACCTCTGGAGAGCTAAAAGAAGATCTGTAATCAGCAGGTACAATTGTTTCAAAGAAAACAATAAATAATGAACTCAACCTTCATAGCCTGTATGCACGCTCACAACGCAAGACTCCACTGCTGAACAAAAAGCATGTTCAAGTGTGTTTTAAGTTTGCTCAACAACATTTAGACAAGCCTGTGGAATACTGGGAGAATATAGTCAGTTGACTCCAAAAATGAACTCTTTGGATGCCATAATACACACCATGCCAACAGTGAAGTTTGATCACACATCATGGTGTGGGGTTGTTTTTCAACCTACAGCAAACTTCCTACGATTGAAGGAAGGATGAATGGTTAAATGTAATGAGACATTCTTGATAAAAATCTTCTGCCATCTAATAGGATGATGAAGATGAAATGAGGGTGGACATTTCAGCAAGACAATGATGCCAAACACAGAGCCAAGGAAACTCTTTGGTTTCAGAGAAAGAAAACAAAGCTGCTAGAATGGCTCAGGTACTCACCTGACCTGAATCCAACAGAAAATTTATAGAAAGAACTAAAGCAAAGAGCTCATAGAAGGAGCTCATGGAACCTTCAGGATTTAAAGATTGTTTATGTAGAAAGAAGAAATGGCACTTCCTTGTAGGGATATCAAGAGAAATAGGGGTGCTCTTCAGGTTCCAAAGCCGTACAATGTAATTAAACAAGGCACTCCCGAGCTTGAAAGTGAGGCAAGTTTATTCAATGTGCATGAAAAATAACGTTTTCGGTCAACTACGGACCTTCCTCAGTTGCACATTAGTGGAGTGGACTGGAGGCATAGAATGGCGTGAAGCGCCGTATCCATCGCTGCATGGGGGCTGCCATGAAATGGGGCCCCCATTTAATTACATTAAAGATTGTTTATGTGAAAGAATGGGCTAAAATCCCACCTGAGCAATGCATACAACTAGTTTCTCCATACAGGAGGTGTCTTGAACCTATAACTACCAACAAATTCTTTTGTACAAAGTATTAAATCAATTTCAAAAAGCATGTTCAATACTTTTTCCGTGTCGTTTTTCATTATTACTGATAACTTATTTAAGTTTGCTTTCTTTGCCTCTGTGGATTGGAGAAATTCATGTCAATAGCACCTTTAGAAATATATTTACTTAGAAAATTGGTGGTATGTTCAATATTTATTTCATCAGCTGTATATAACCCCACCATGTGATGTATATGCCCAAACATCTCCTGTGATTTATACGCCCCAGCGTGTCCTGTGATATAGACCCCTCAGCGTATCCTGTGTTGTATATGCCCCTGCTGCTCCTGTGATGTATATGCCCTAACCCCTCCTGTGATGTATATGCCCCAGCATCTTCTGTGATGTATATACCCCAGCATCTTCTGTGATGTATATGGCCCAGTGTCTCCTGTGATGTATATGGCCCACCCATATACATCACCCACTGTGGTGTATATGACTCAGCCTATCCTGTGTATCCTAGTGTCTCCAGTGATGTATATGCCCCACCCTCTCCTGTGATGTATATGCCCCAGCATCTCCTGTGATGTATATGGTCCAGCCTTCTCCTGTGTTGTATATGGCCCAGCCATGTCCTGTGAGTTATATGGCCCAGCCATCTCCTGTGATGTTTATGAACCAGACTTCTCCTGTGATGTATCTCCTGTGATTATATGGCTCAGTTTTCTCCTGTGATCTATATGGCCCAACTGTCTCCTGTGATGTATATGGCCCAGACTTCTCCTGTGATGTATATGCTACAGCCCCAGCATCTGCTATGCAATGTATATGCTGCACTCCCAGAATCTTCTATGTCAGTGTATCCTAGGTGATGTATATGCAACAGTGCCAGTGTGTCTTATGTGATGTACATACAGCAGACCCAGGGTTTCCCATGTGACGTATATACAGCAGTGAAACACCGTGTGACAATAGTGCTATAAGCGTTGGTGCCTCTGGAATAGAGAAAATCTAACAAGGGCAAGCTAGTGGCTTGGCTTCACCCATTGGTGCTGAAGTGCCCGTTTTAAATTTGGCATCCCATTTCTTAACTGTGATCTCCCAATGTCTGAGACATTGTATTACAAAATATTGTTTACTCAAGAAGTAGGAGGGCACCAAATCCTGGGATCACCCCTGGCACTGAAAGCTAATAATTAATAGAGAGAAAAGAAGTGCCAAAAAAACTGAGGGATCACCATATACATAATTAATCAAAAATATTTTATTGTATATCAAGGAACATAAAAAGCACATTTGTGTCACACAACACCAAATGGTATCACAACAACCATAGACAAATTTTAAAAACATGCAAAAAGGAAACCATGTGATTCCCTATATAAAGTGGACCAAGATTCTAACCAAGCTAGCTGGTATAATGAACAGATCAGAAGTTAGTTACATTTTCAAAGCACATGGTGTTGCAGCATAGCAAAAAATGTGCTGTAGCACTTCACAAATAATTATACATATTGAACCCAGCAACAGCTTGTAATGCAGTCATAATATACCTTGATACTTAGACAAAGCAGCCTAGTGCAGAAAAATTATAGAAACCCCAATATCTCAACTAGCATAACCCCAGGTTAAACCTGAGCACCACACTTCCCAGAGCTGCAGCCTGATAATCCCTAGCCCTGGGCTGAGAAAATGAGTGCAAAAAAAAAAAAAAAAAATAACATCCCTCCTCAAGGAGACAGATTTTGACTTGACTGCACTAGGCTGCTTTGTCTAAGTATCAAGGTATATTATGACTGCATTACAAGCTGTTGCTGGGTTCAATATGTATAATTATTTGTGAAGCGCTACAGCACATTTTTTGCTATGCTGCAACACCATGTGCTTTGAAAATTTAACTAACTTCTGATCTGTTCATTATACCAGCTAGCTTGGTTAGAATCTTGGTCCACTTTATATAGGGAATCACATGGTTTCCTTTTTGCATGTTTTTAAATGTTTTTAAAATTTGTCTATGGTTGTTGTGATACCATTTGGTGTTGTGTGACACAAATGTGCTTTTTATGTTCCTTGATATACAATAAAATATTTTTGATTAATTATGTATATGGTGATCCCTCAGTTTTTTTGGCACTTCTTTTCTCTCTATTAATTACTCCCAATGTCTGAGACATATCACCATGAATATCCTTTGCAGACTTTTCTTGCAAAAACAAGAATTTTATCACTCCTCTGCTCTCAGTTGCAGTGAATATCGCATTAGACTCCGCCATTCTGATTCCCCGCGTGCGTAGAACACTGATGCAATAAGATTCAAACACAACATTTTGAAAACATATATTAGACAAAAATTGCTTTCATGTGATGTAACATTTGTTACCATAGAAACAAAAAAAATCACAAAGCCAAAGACTTATCAGCAGCCCCTCGTAATTCTCAGATTTAAGGTCATAAAATATAAAAGTTTGAAAATTGCAAAGTTTTAAATTTGTTTGCTAAATTTTTGATATTTTGACAAATATACACAAAAAATATCATCTTAAATTTACAAATATTAACTGCAATATGTCACAAAAAAAGAACAATCTTAGAATCACTGGGATCCGGTGAAGCGTTTCAGAGTTATAATCTGAAACAGAATTGAAAAATAATGGCCTGGTTATGAAGCTGAAAACCTTCCTCTGGGGTAAAGGGGTTAAAGTGTTTATGTGCCGCCGCCGCTACAGCCCACGGGCTGCTTGGATCCGGATCCGCAGTGGCTCGAGGGGTCTCCGGACCCGAAGTGGGGTCGCGCGGCTACTCGAAAATAAAAGGGGGGATGGAAAGGGTGGATTTGGATAATGTTCGTGACGCCACCCACGGTTCGTGGTAAAAATACGGATACCACCGCTGCTGTGTTTAGGGGAGATAGGAGCGCCCGGTAGTGATGGAATGGCAGCAATTGATGTTAACCCCTCTGTGGGCAGGGGAAGGTGTCCAGGGGCTCGGTGAAGGCAGGCTGGGGACCCGTTGGGAGCAAAGGGGCACCACGTACTCACACAGTCCAGAGATGCTGACACTGACACTGGGTAAATCAAAGTCTTGAACGTCCTGCAGCTGTAGTCCAAGCACGGTGGGTCCGTGCCCTTTTGGCGTTGCTGGTTGGTCTGAAGGCTTGTCCCTTGGCACTGTGTTTACATTTGGTGGCTCCGTTTCGCCTAGAACTACTTGGGTCCCGCTCACCTGCGTGGCTAGCAGGGTGAGCTTGCTCTCAGGGTTCACGCGTGGGATCTTCTGGACGGTTTTGGGAAGTGCTATCCCTATGGTTGCGTTATTACCCCGATTCTGGAGCGGGTGGAGAGCGGTTCGTGAAGATTTCGTTCCAGGTCGGGTGAATTACTGGGCTGCGTAAAGCTACTTCCCAGCCTAGGGTCCGCATACCCCGTCGTGCCCTGGCCCCTGCCCGGCTGTAGCACAAGGCCGCCGGTCTGCCCTCCGTGGCGGCACCGTGCCCCCTGTCACTACTCCCTGCAACCGGGGTTCCAGCTCCTTCCAGGCCAGACCAACGTCCGGCACCTGGGACTGTTACAGGAGCCCAGCTCCGCAGTGTAACCTTTCCTGTCACCGCTCACTGGCACTTCTCTCCAACTACTCCTCTCTCCTGACACTTCTGGCCCTCCTTCTACCATCCATGCATCTGGGGGCGGCCCTATTCCCCTCAGGCTACCCAATGGGTGTTTGGTGGGTGTGGTGCAGAGTGTTCCTCAGGATTTGTGTATACCTGTTCTTAGCAACACCAAAGGGACAGGACCTGTAACCAAGGAAGAGCGGGTACCATGAAGAAGGGCAGATTACACGGCACCCTTGTGACGACTTGATAGGCCAGGGCGTCACATTTACAAAACAATAAAATAATAATAATAATAATGCCCATTTCCTGATAACCCATGACTATGTATTCAATAATTTTCCAAGCTTTATACCAACTAAAAATATTTGTCACTAGCTCATTTTAAGGGATGAGTACACTTCTGCGAATATCTGAGTAACGAATGGGCTAGGTATGCAATAAAGCCATATAAAGTGTGATATTATAAAGTTTATACACACAGACTTTGTATTTATGAAGGAAGGGATTTCCATATAGAGCCACTCTTCCGATACTAAAACTTACTGGTAAATTTATTCCAGCAGCTAAATAGGAAAGGGTTCTTGACAGTTAGAGCAACCAGACCGTGGAATGCCCTATTGCAAGAAGTAGTAATGACAGATACTATAACAGCTTTTAAAAAAGGACTAAAGCAAAAGCAAAAATCATGGGGATTTCCCGTGAATATGTTTGTGTCATTATCCATGAACATTTGGACATGAGGAGGCTATCTGCAAAGTGGGTCCCCAAATGTTTGACAAGCAACAGATCATAGAAACATGTGAGTGAAACCTTCCCAGTCCATTTGTGAGTGTTTCTGGACTCATAAGAACGTCCTGGATCGACTGGTCACTATGCATGAGACCTGGATTTATTTATATGACCCTGAAAAGCAGTCAAAAGAGTGGAGGCACAGTGGTTCTCCTCGTCCAAAGAAGTTCAGGGTGCAAAAATCAGCCACTAATGTGATGGCATCGGTGTTCTGGGACAAGGAGGGCATGCTGCTAGTAGACTACCTTTAAAAGGATTCCACCATCAATGCAAGGTTTTACATTGAACTTTTGGACCAATTGGAGGCAGCTCTGAAGGCAAAATGGCGCGGTAAGCTGTCCAAAGGAATTTTGTTCATGAAAGACAATGTGCCGCACGCGTGCCAGCAGCCGATGCTGCTCGGATCCGGATCGGCGTGTGGTGAGATGTGGCACCACCGTTGCTGTTGTGGGACACCCGGGGCGATGGGACGGCAGCGTGTTGTTAACCCCTCCATGGGTAGGGATGGTTGCCCCGGGACCTGGTGACTTGGTGCAGGGGACGGTGATGGCAGGGACCGGTACGCCTGGTCAGACCAGGGAGTCTTAGCTTACTCACGATTAAAGAAGTCAGACAAGTCCAATGGTTAACCAAGGTGATGGTGGCCGGCCGCAGAGGCCGGATGTATTCTGGTCCCCCACCCGGGCTGGTGGTCCATATCTCTTCCCTCTGCACTGTTTTGTAGTATTGTGGACTTCCCATTCTGGAACGCGGGAGTCCGCTCCCAGTAATACTGTTGGGAGCCGTGCCCGCTGACCCATGGGATCTACAGGCTCTGACCGATGCCCTATCCCTCTCTGTGGGTGGTTGTCTCTTTTTGGGACTTAGGTTGGGACAGGACCTATAATCCTGCCCTCAATCGGTTGAGTAGCTAGGCCGTTGGTGCCGGTCCTGGCTTCAGGGTCCGAGTACCCCCTCTGTGCACGGTTTCCGGTCGGGTCTCTGATGTCGGTTACGGTGGGCTCCAAACCTGCCCCGGTCCACCTTGGTTCTGCCGAGCTGTCTTCCCATCTCCTGCTAGCTACGGGCCCACGATCTGCCACCTAGCCAATATGTCAGGGCTCCGACCCTGACACCTGTCAGTTCAGCCTCAGGCCTATAGCACAGGCCTGGACTCACTCCACTCCACTCCAAAGCTAAACTTCAACTCCTGTTTTTCCTGCCCTGGGCTCTACAGACCCCTAGGTGGGCGTTTCCTTCCATCTGATCCCGCCCACTCGTGTGCCTCTCTTTTCCTGGGGGAGGTGACTAGGGTTTCTGGTTGGCTGTGTGTAACCTAGGTGAGGGAAGGGTGTTATGCGGTGGCTTAAGTGTGACTACCTGACCTGTCAGGGCGTCAGAACAACACCTCCGCTCACACTGCACAAGCGACCAAGGCAAAACTAGCAGAGCTAGGCTTCCAGCTGGTTGACCACCCACCTTATTCACCAGATCTAGCTCCCTCCAACGATCATCTGCTTCCAAACCTGAAGAACCACCTCAAGGGTACCAAATTTCACACCATTTCTGATGCCATGGCTGGTACGGATGCCTGGTTTGAGGCACAACCGAAATCCTACTTTTTGCTAGGCATACAGAACCTAGAATACCGATGTAAGAAGTGTGCCGACATCAGTGGAGAGTATGTGGACTAAATGTAAAGTTTCATCATCCTATCTCTTTTCTTTCTTGGTAAAGCCAAAGACTTATCAGCAGCCCCTCCTATCAACGCAGGAGTCTTTCATAGCAATCAATGGGCACAGTGATCAGGTGTAGTATCCGCACTGCGGCCGGTGATGGTATACATTGCAGCAGCAATAACTTGCTAATAATTTCCTTCTGCAGCCAGAGAATGGTCGGGAACCAGGGCGGCATGTGCACTTCATTGTGGGGAATTTCATAAATTAAATATGTGACTATTGTACATGTTGTAGTGGAAAAAAAGGAATAAAAATAAAGAAAATAATTAAAATGGGGGAAAAAAAGAGTAAGTCCACCTTTTTTTTTTGAGGGGGGAAGGGGGGGGGGCGCATGGAATAAAGAATCTTGCTTTTACGGAGTTTACTCTGTGGTAAAATTTACCCAGAAAAATTATTCTCCGGGTCAGAGCAATTATGGCGATAGCAAACCTGCAAAGATTCTTCTGTTTTATTGTTACTGAAATCACGTTTTGCATTTACAGCATTTATTACCCCATAAAGCTGACCTGGCACTGCTGCTCCTCAGCCCAGTACGGGTGCAGAAATACCAAAATTAGGAGGGGTTTTAATAATCTAGTCGTGAAAGAAAAATGATGATCTTTATAAAATAGAAAAAATTGCTTTGTGTCGCCCTTTTCTGAATCCCAAAAACTTTTATATTTTTCCATCAATGGAAATTTGTCAGTTCTTGTTTCTTGTTGATACAATTTAAGTGGTAGACATTTGTAGTAAATCAGCCCCATATTTCTGAAGACGCCCCTCACTCTCAGGGGCTCACAGCCATCGTTATGTTCTTGTGTCCGACATTAAGGCCACGTTACCACAATGAGCTTCTGGGGAGTTTTGGATGTTGCAGAATTTCTGCTCCTATTATGTAATTTACGTTACTTGCGTTTTTCATTGCATTTTTATGTCTGTTATTTTATGTGTTTTTATTGCATTTTTGATGCTGCGGTTTTTGTCTCTTCTTGGCGTGTCGTGTTTTAAATAAAGCTGCTTTGTTTTTGATACTTCCTGGTATTTTGATTTGACAAAACTTAATTGATATACTTACAGTTAGGTCCAGAAATATTTGGACAGTGACACAATTTTCGCGAGTTGGGCTCTGCATGCCACCACATTGGATTTGAAATGAAACCTCTACAACAGAATTCAAGTGCAGATTGTAACGTTTAATTTGAAGGTTTGAACAAAAATATCTGATAGAAATTGTAGGAATTGTACACATTTCTTTACAAACACTCCACATTTTAGGAGGTCAAAAGTAATTGGACAAATAAACCAAACCCAAACAAAATATTTTTATTTTCAATATTTTGTTGCGAATCCTTTGGAGGCAATCACTGACTTAAGTCTGCAACCCATGGACATCACCAAACGCTGGGTATCCTCCTTCTTAATGCTTTGCCAGGCCTTTACAGCCGCAGCCTTCAGGTCTTGCTTCTTTGTGGGTCTTTCTGTCTTAAGTCTGGATTTGAGCAAGTGAAATGCATGCTCAATTGGGTTAAGATCTGGTGATTGACTTGGCCATTGCAGAATGTTCCACTTTTTTGCACTCATGAAATCCTGGGTAGCTTTGGATGTATGCTTGGGGTCATTGTCCATCTGTACTATGAAGCGCCGTCCGATCAACTTTGCGGCATTTGGCTGAATCTGGGCTAAAAGTATATCCCGGTACACTTCAGAATTCATCCGGCTACTCTTGTCTGCTGTTATGTCATCAATAAACACAAGTGACCCAGTGCCATTGAAAGCCATGCATGCCCATGCCATCACGTTGCCTCCACCATGTTTTACAGAGGATGTGGTGTGCCTTGGATCATGTGCCGTTCCCTTTCTTCTCCAAACTTTTTTCTTCCCATCATTCTGGTACAGGTTGATCTTTGTCTCATCTGTCCGTAGAATACTTTTCCAGAACTGAGCTGGCTTCATGAGGTGTTTTTCAGCAAATTTAACTCTGGCCTGTCTATTTTTGGAATTGATGAATGGTTTGCATCTAGATGGGAACCCTTTGTATTTACTTTCATGGAGTCTTCTCTTTACTGTTGACTTAGAGACAGATACACCTACTTCACTGAGAGTGTTCTGGACTTCAGTTGATGTTGTGAACGGGTTCTTCTTCACCAAAGAAAGTATGCGGCGATCATCCACCACTGTTGTCATCCGTGGACGCCCAGGCCTTTTTGAGTTCCCAAGCTCACCAGTCAATTCCTTTTATCTCAGAATGTACCCGACTGTTGATTTTGCTACTCCAAGCATGTCTGCTATCTCTCTGATGGATTTTTTCTTTTTTTTCAGCCTCAGGATGTTCTGCTTCACCTCAATTGAGAGTTCCTTAGACCGCATGTTGTCTGGTCACAGCAACAGCTTCCAAATGCAAAACCACACACCTGTAATCAACCCCAGACCTTTTAACTACTTCATTGATTACAGGTTAACGAGGGAGACGCCTTCAGAGTTAATTGCAGCCCTTAGAGTCCCTTGTCCAATTACTTTTGGTCCCTTGAAAAAGAGGAGGCTATGCATTACAGAGCTATGATTCCTAAACCCTTTCTCCGATTTGGATGTGAAACCTCTCATATTGCAGCTGGGAGTGTGCACTTTCAGCCCATATTATATATATAATTGTATTTCTGAACATGTTTTTGTAAACAGCTAAAATAACAAAACTTGTGTCACTGTCCAAATATTTCTGGACCTAACTGTAGATGCGGAAACGCACTAAAATGCAGACGCATTTGTGCCGCCCCCAACGGCAGCAGCCGGGCTGCTCGGATCTGGATCTGCGATGTGGCACGAGGGGTTCTCTGGACCCGGGGGTCTCGCGGACACTTCGAATAAAAGGGGGGATTGATTGTATGTAGGATTTTCTATACAGTCCGTGACGCCACCCACGGTGTGTGATGAGATGTGACACCACCGCTACTGTTGGGGAGCACCCGGGGGCGATGGGATGGCAGCTGGATGTTAACCCCTCCGTGGATAGGGATGGATGGCCCAGTTTCTCTGTGCTGAGGATGGTGGCTGCAGGGGCCGGCGCGCCCGATCGGACCGGGGGATGTTAGGCTACTCCGATTGGAATAATCACACAAGTCCAGTGTAACCAAGGTGCCAGTGGCCGGAGCTCCGCGGCCGGGTGTATTCTGGTCCCTCACCTCGTGTGATGGTCTGTGTCACTTTCCTCTGCACTGTTTTTATGTCCCTTTGTACTTCTCGGTATGGAACTCGGGAATCCGCTCCCAGAACTACGGGTGGGAGCCTTGTCCACAGACGCTGACCCTTGGGATCTAAAGTGGCCTTGGCGGATGCCCTATCCCCCCCCGGTGGGCTGCTGGTCTGCTATTGGGACTTTGGGTGGGACAGGACCTGTAATCCTGTCCTCAACTGGTTAATTAACAAAGTCGGTTGTTCCGGTCTCTGCTTCAGGGTCCAGGTACCCCCTCTGTGCACGGTTTCCGGGTTGGTTCTCCGGTGTCGGTACCGGCGGGCTCCTACCCTGTCCCGGTCCACCTCGGATCTCCGGCAGCCATCTTCCCGTCTCCTGTCAGACATGGACCACCATCTGCCACCTAGCCGGCACGCCGGGGCTCTAACCCCGACGCCTTTCCTCTCTGGCTTCTCACTTGCACTTTACTCTCTCCTCTCTCAACTCTCACTCTCCACTTCAACTCTCACTTGAAGCTCAACTTGAATTCACTCTTTTCCCGCCCCGGACTCTCTAGACCCCTAAGTGGGCGTTTCCTTCTGCCTGGTCCCGCCCACTGGTGTGCCTGTCCTGCCCTGGGGGGGTGACTAGGGTTTTGTTGGCTTGGTGTAACCCTGTGAGGGAAGGTGTTGTGCGGGGGCCTATTTGTGTGTGAACACCTGGCGGTGCTAGGGTGTCACATTCCCTCTTGGTTTAATACAGACCGTCCGCAGGCTGTCCGACCACTGACATTTATTTTTCTGCAACTGCAAACGGGAATAGAAAAATTGAAAAAACATATAAAACATAAATAACATTTTAAAACATTTCTTCCCTTACAGGAGGCACACTTCTTAAACATTGCAAACAAACCGCTTCCTTATTGCACCCGCCACCCAATAAAACCTGCTCCCTGGGGCCACCGCTAAAACTGATGGACACCCCTTGCCCAAGTCCAGAACCGGTTCCGGGTGACGCCCACACGGGCTGGGTAAAAAGTTCCTTACCTGGCAGTCCTTATCAAGGGCCCCTAGTCCGGGGACCCCTGGCCTGGAGGTTAGTCACCGGTTGCAGTAGTGACTAGGCCTTGGCCCACTCCACCGCAGGCCCTTCCTCCAATCAGCCTCTCCAGAGGCTGTGCCGGTGCACAACAAGAAAGTATTAGAGGATATTTACAAGGCCCAATAGTTTTTGGGTTGGCCTGCCAGTTCTCGGCCTTGGTCCATTTTTAAAACAACAGTGTTATCAAACGGGGTGTAACAACTGGGGTAGCCTGGAAACCGCTACCTTACTCTTTCTTTGCAAAAGAGAGGAGGACTAGAGCAATTTGCTGAAAACAGTTCAAAATTTTATTGTACAAAAATTTTTTTTTTTTTTTTCTTCCCAAAAATACAAGTGTAGTACAATGAATCACATAAATAGTAATACAAAATTGGAGGACAGATGGGGAGCAAATAGTAACATGCAAAAACAGTGGCCTGGTACGGACACCAGGAAAAAAGTGTTCCAGAAATAGAGTTAAAGAACCCTAAATCACTGACATGTAAGCATCCAGATACATATCCCTAAATCACTGGCATGTAAGCAAAATGGATACATATCTCTAAATCACTGGCATGTAAGCAAAAGTCCCCTTTTGGACTTTAACTGCTAGTCTTTTTTTCCCCCCCCTTTTTTCCAAATCGGGGTTTTTTTTGACTTGTTTTTCGGCACCGGCCCGCACTTTCTCTCAGGTTAATACCATCATCCCCAGCCCTGCCACCATATAATCCTGGATTTTGTGTTTTGCTGGGCACCCCGTCTCTTACATATTCAACGTTTCCTTCACATGTAAGGATTGTCATTCATGGGGTTGTCCGCTGTTCACGGCTGTTCTACACCTGAACTAACCGTGGCAGGTACTGTATTATACAGGCCTCTATTTGTCATCTGTATGCATTCATGTCTTTAACTATTCACTAACTCCTTTTTACCTTCCTTTGAGGTAAAAGTTTACTGGCTAGTGATTTGGGATCTGCATTTCCGCTTGGGATTCCTTCTACTCTTACTTTTTTGTTATAATTATTGTACACAATACTGGGATCTGTACCCTTTGTGGGATTCTTTCTTTCCCCGCTGTCCACATCTGGCCAATGTTGACTCGGGCTAAGTCTGTTCCCTCACAGGTTCATGATTGCCCACTTTTCCCAACCTGGGACTTTTTTGACAGCCCCATTTTGCTTACATGCCAGTGATTTAGAGATATGTATCCATTTTGCTTACATGCCAGTGATTTAGGGATATGTATCTGGATGCTTACATGTCAGTGATTTAGGGTTCTTTAACTCTATTTCTGGAACACTTTTTTCCTGGTGTCCGTACCAGGCCACTGTTTTTGCATGTTACTATTTGCTCCCCATCTGTCCTCCAATTTTGTATTACTATTTATGTGATTCATTGTACTACACTTGTATTTTTGGGGAAAAAAAAAAAAATTTTTGTACAATAAAATTTTGAACTGTTTTCAGCAAATTGCTCTAGTCCTCCTCTCTTTTGCAATGCTTTTTGAGTTGCTGTGAGCCTCTGGTGGTTCTCCACCAGAGTCTCAATCCCCCCCCTTTTTTGAATTTATGTTTTTCATGGAATATTTCAGTTTTCTTACTCTTTCTTTGTAGCTGGAGATGGTGGAGGAGGGTGGAGGCACAGCTGCCCATCGACCTTCACCCACTTTTTCACATCCAGGGCGAACCACCCCCTCTCTTCACAGTGATGGATGTACGAGACCATCTCTCCGGGTTCCAGGTCTCGGTCCGGGTGTCCTGTGGGCAGGTGAGGGGCTACATCCCTCCGGGACACGAAAATTTCTGCGTCCATGTCCGGCACATAAATGAACCCCCACCCCTTTTGGGTGTTAAAATAGCAGACCTGCCCAAGGTAAGTCGGGCCCCGCACCCGGAAGGTGGCTTGCCGGAGGTGGTCTTTTTCTTGATATGTCCGGGACAACACCGCTGCCTTTCTCTTCTCCCGGGCAGCTATCTCTTTCTTGAGCTGCCTCTGCTGTCGCTCCCAGTACGGAGCATGGTCTTTGGGCTCCTCCCCTGCTCGGGAGCTCGGTTCACGTGGATGCCCTCACTGCCGGCTACAACCGGCTCCATTCTCGGCTGAGGGCTCCACTCCACATTAGCCTGCTCTGCTCCCCTGCAGGTATATTCTGGCTACCCCACAGCCGGGAGCGGGTACATGTCAGCAGTTTGGGTCGCTGCTGCAGCTGACTTCCGGGTCGGCTCTGCCTCTGATGCGGCCGGGCGGACTGCCGGGGCCGGTGTCGTCATCTTAGGCTCGGCCGGGCTTGGGGCCGGAGAGGATGTCTTCCGGGCTTTGGTCCAGCGCAGAGCTGGTACGGGTGCCGGAGCGGTGGCGTGCTCATTGGGGCCGTGTGTGTGTGTGTGGGCCGTGTGTGTGTGTGTGTGTGGGCCGTGTGTGTGTGTGTGTGGGCCGTGTGTGTGTGTGGGCCGTGTGTGTGTGTGGGCCGTGTGTGTGTGTGGGCCGTGTGTGTGTGTGTGGGCCGTGTGTGTGTATGGGCCGTGTGTGTGTGTGTGTGGGCCGTGTGTGTGTGTGTGTGGGCCGTATGTGTGTGTGTGGGCCGTGTGGGCCGTGTGTGTGTGTGGGGGCCGTGTGTGTGTGTGTGGGCCGTGTGTGTGTGGGCCGTGTGTGTGTGTGTGGGCCGTGTCTGTGTGAGTGTGCCGTGTGTGTGTGTGTGTGTGTGTGGGCCGTGTGTGTGGGCCGTGTGTGTGTGGGCCGTGTGTGTGTGTGTGGGCCGTATGTGTGTGTGTGGGCCGTGTGTGTGTGGGCCGTGTGTGTGTGTGTGGGCCGTGTGTGTGTGTGTGAGCCGTGTGTGTGTGTGTGTGGGCCGTGTGTGTGTGGGCCGTGTGTGTGTGTGTGGGCCGTGTGTGTGTGGGCCGTGTGTGTGTGTGTGGGCCGTGTGTGTGTGTGTGTGTGTGGGCCGTGTGTGTGTGTGTGTGGGCCGTGTGTGTGTGTGTGGGCCGTGTGTGTGTGTGTGTGTGTGGGCCGTGTGTGTGTGTGTGGGCCGTGTGTGTGTGTGTGTGTGGGGGCCGTGTGTGTGTGTGTGGGCCGTGTGTGTGTGTGTGTGTGGGCCGTGTGTGTGTGGGCCGTGTGTGTGTGGGCCGTGTGTGTGTGTGTGGGCCGTGTGTGTGTGTGGGCCGTGTGTGTGTGGGCCGTGTGTGTGTGGGCCGTGTGTGTGTGTGTGGGCCGTGTGTGTGTGTGTGGGCCGTGTGTGTGTGTGTGGGCGGTGTGTGTGTGTGGGCCGTGTGTGTGTGTGTGTGTGTGTGGGCCGTGTGTGTGTGTGTGGGCCGTGTGTGTGTGTGGGCCGTGTGTGTGTGTGTGTGTTTGGGCCGTGTGTGGGCCGTGTGTGTGGGCCGTGTGTGTGTGTGTGTGGGCCGTGTGTGTGGGCCGTGTGTGTGTGTGCGTGTGTGCCGTGTGTGTGTGTGTGGGCCGTGTGTGTGTGTGCGTGTGGGCCGTGTGTTTGTGTGCGTGTGGGCCGTGTGTGTGTGCGTGTGGGCCGTGTGTGTGTGGGCCGTGTGGGCCGTGTGTGTGGGCCGTGTGTGTGGGCCGTGTGTGTGGGCCGTGTGTGTGTGTGTGTGGGCCGTGTGTGTGTGTGTGGGCCGTGTGTGTGTGTGGGCCGTGTGTGTGTGTGTGGGCCGTGTGTGTGTGTGTGTGGGCCGTGTGTGTGTGTGTGTGGGCCGTGTGTGTGTGTGTGGGCCGTGTGTGTGTGTGTGGGCCGTGTGTGTGTGTGTGGGCCGTGTGTGTGTGTGTGGGCCGTGTGTGTGTGTGGGCCGTGTGTGTGTGTGTGGGCCGTGTGTGTGTGTGTGTGTGGGCCGTGTGTGTGTGTGTGTGGGCCGTGTGTGTGTGTGTGGGCCGTGTGTGTGTGTGTGTGCGGGCCGTGTGTGTGTGTGGGCCGTGTGTGTGTGGGCCGTGTGTGTGTGGGCCGTGTGTGTGTGGGCCGTGTGTGTGTGGGCCGTGTGTGTGTGTGTGGGCCGTGTGTGTGTGTGTGGGCCGTGTGTGTGTGTGGGCCGTGTGTGTGTGTGTGTGTGGGCCGTGTGTGTGTGTGTGTGTGTGTGTGTGTGGGCCGTGTGTGTGTGTGTGGGCCGTGTGTGTGTGTGTGGGCCGTGTGTGTGGGTGCCGTGTGTGTGTGTGTGTGGGCCGTGTGTGTGTGTGTGGGCCGTGTGTGTGTGTGTGTGTTTGGGCCGTGTGTGGGCCGTGTGTGTGGGCCGTGTGTGTGTGTGTGTGGGCCGTGTGTGTGGGCCGAGTGTGTGTGTGCGTGTGTGCCGTGTGTGTGTGTGGGCCGTGTGTGTGTGTGCGTGTGGGCCGTGTGTTTGTGTGCGTGTGGGCCGTGTGTGTGTGTGTGCGTGTGGGCCGTGTGTGTGTGGGCCGTGTGGGCCGTGTGTGTGGGCCGTGTGTGTGGGCCGTGTGTGTGGGCCGTGTGTGTGTGTGGGCCGTGTGTGTGGGCCGTGTGTGTGTGTGTGTGGGCCGTGTATGTGTGTGTGGGCCGTGTGTGTGTGTGGGCCGTGTGTGTGTGTGTGGGCCGTGTGTTTGTGTGTGTGGGCCGTGTGTGTGTGTGTGTGGGCCGTGTGTGTGTGTGTGGGCCGTGTGTGTGTGTGTGGGCCGTGTGTGTGTGTGTGGGCCGTGTGTGTGTGTGGGCCGTGTGTGTGTGTGTGTGGGCCGTGTGTGTGTGTGTGTGTGTGGGCCGTGTGTGTGTGTGTGTGTGTGTGTGTGGGGGCCGTGTGTGTGTGTGTGTGTGGGCCGTGTGTGTGTGTGTGGGCCGTGTGTGTGTGGGCCGTGTGTGTGTGGGCCGTGTGTGTGGGCCGTGTGTGGGGGCTGTGTGTGTGTGTGGGCTGTGTGTGTGTGTGGGCCGTGTGTGTGTGTGTGGGCCGTGTGTGTGTGGGCCGTGTGTGTGTGTGTTTTGGGTGGGGCTCGCAGGGAGAGAGGCTGCACGATGGGTGGGGGCTCGCAGGGGGAGGGTGCTTGTTTTAGTGGGGATCGCACTAGGCAGGGGGTGATGCTGCACGTTGGGGGGGATCGCAGGGGCAATGCTGCACGTTGGGGGGGCTCGCATGGAGAGCAGCTGCACGTTGGGGGGGCTCGCATGGAGAGCGGCTGCACGTTGGGGTGGGCTCGTAGAGAGAGCGGCTGTACGTTGGGGGGGCTCGCAGGGAGAGCGGCTGCACGTTGGGGGGGCTCGCAGGGAGAGCGGCTGTACGTTGGGCGGGCTCGCATCGAGAGCGGCTGTACGTTGGGCGGGCTCGCAGGGAGAGCGGCTGTACGTTGGGCAAGCTCGCAGGGAGAGCGGCTGTACGTTGGGCGGGCTCGCAGGGAGAGCGGCTGCACGTTGGGGGGGAGCTTGCAGGGGGGAGAGCGGCTGCACGTTGGGGGGGAGCTTGCAGGGGGAGAGCGGCTGCACGTTGGGGGGGAGCTTGCAGGGGGAGAGAGGCTGCACGTTGGGGGGGAGCTTGCAGGGGGAGAGAGGCTGCACGTTGGCGGGGAGCTTGCAGGGGGAGAGAGGCTGCACGTTGGGGGGGAGCTTGCAGGAAGAGAGAGGCTGCACGTTGGGGGGGAGCTTGCAGGAGGAGAGAGGCTGCACGTTGGGGGGAAGCTTGCAGGGGGAGAGAGGCTGCACGTGGGGTGGGGGAGCTTGCAGGGGGAGAGAGGCTGCACGTTGGGGGGGCGCTTGCAGGGGGAGAGAGGAGAGAGGCTGCACGTTGGGGGGGAGCTTGCAGGGGGAGAGAGGCTGCACGTTGGGGGGGAGCTTGCAGGGGGAGAGAGGCTGCACGTTGGGGGGGAGCTTGCAGGGGGAGAGAGGCTGCACGTTGGGGGGGAGCTTGCAGGAGGAGAGAGGCTGCACGTTGGGGGGGAGCTTGCAGGAGGAGAGAGGCTGCACGTTGGGTGTGTGTGTGTGCGCCGTGTGTGTGTGGGCCGTGTGTGTGTGTGTGGGCCGTGTGTGTGTGTGTGGGGGCCATGTGTGTGTGTGTGGGCCGTGTGTGTGTGTGTGGGCCGTGTGTGTGTGTGTGGGCCGTGTGTGTGTGTGTGGGCCGTGTGTGTGTGGGCCGTGTGTGTGTGTGTGGGCCGTGTGTGTGTGTGTGGGCCGTGTGTGTGTGTGGGCCGTGTGTGTGTGTGTGTGGGCCGTGTGTGTGTGTGTGGGCCGTGTGTGTGTTTGTGGGCCGTGTGTGTGTGTGTGGGCCGTGTGTGTGTGTGTGTGGGCCGTGTGTGTGTGTGTGGGCCGTGTGTGTGTGTGTGTGGGCCGTGTGTGTGTGTGTGGGCCGTGTGTGTGTGTGTGGGCCGTGTGTGTGGGCCGTGTGTGTGTGTGTGTGTGGGCCGTGTGTGTGTGTGTGTGTGGGCCGTGTGTGTGTGTGTGTGGGCCGTGTGTGTGTGGGCCGTGTGTGTGTGTGTGTGTGGGCCGTGTGTGTGTGTGTGGGCCGTGTGTGTGTGTGTAGGCCGTGTGTGTGTGTGGGCCGTGTGTGTGTGTGTGGGCCGTGTGTGTGTGGGCCGTGTGTGTGTGGGCCGTGTGTGTGTGGGCCGTGTGTGTGTGTGTGGGCCGTGTGTGTGTGGGCCGTGTGTGTGTGGGGGGGCCGTGTGTGTGTGTGTGGGTGGGCCGTGTGTGTGTGTGTGGGCCGTGTGTGTGTGTGTGGGCCGTGTGTGTGTGTGTGGGCCGTGTGTGTGTGTGTGTGTGTGTGGGCCGTGTGTGTGTGTGGGCCGTGTGTGTGTGTGTGTGTGTGTGTGTGTGGGCCGTGTGTGTGTGTGTGTGGGCCGTGTGTGTGTGTGTGGGCCGTGTGTGTGTGTGTGGGCCGTGTGTCTGTGTGTGGGCCGTGTGTGTGTGTGTGGGCCGTGTGTGTGTGGGCCGTGTGTGTGTGTGGGCCGTGTGTGTGTGTGTGGGCCGTGTGTGTGTGTGTGTGGGCCGTGTGTGTGTGTGTGTGTGGGCCGTGTGTGTGTGTGTGTGTGTGTGTGGGCCGTGTGTGTGTGTGTGTGGGCCGTGTGTGTGTGTGTGGGCCGTGTGTGTGTGAGTGGGCCGTGTGTGTGTGTGTGTGTGGGCCGTGTGTGTGTGTGTGTGGGCCGTGTGTGTGTGTGTGTGGGCCGTGTGTGTGTGTGTGTGTGGGCCGTGTGTGTGTGTGTGTGTGTGGGCCGTATGTGTGTGTGTGTGGGCCGTGTGTGTGTGTGTGTGTGTGTGGGCCGTGTGTGTGTGGGCCGTGTGTGTGTGTGTGTGTGGGCCGTGTGTGTGTGGGCCGTGTGTGTGTGTGGGCCGTGTGTGTGTGTGTGTGGGCCGTGTGTGTGTGTGTGTGGGCCGTGTGTGTGTGTGGGGGCCGTGTGTGTGTGTGTGTGTGTGTGTGTGGGCCGTGTGTGTGTGTGTGGGCCGTGTGTGTGTGTGGGCCGTGTGTGTGTGTGTGTGTTTGGGCCGTGTGTGGGCCGTGTGTGTGGGCCGTGTGTGTGTGTGTGTGGGCCGTGTGTGTGGGCCGTGTGTGTGTGTGCGTGTGTGCCGTGTGTGTGTGTGTGGGCCGTGTGTGTGTGTGCGTGTGGGCCGTGTGTTTGTGTGCGTGTGGGCCGTGTGTGTGTGCGTGTGGGCCGTGTGTGTGTGGGCCGTGTGGGCCGTGTGTGTGGGCCGTGTGTGTGGGCCGTGTGTGTGGGCCGTGTGTGTGGGCCGTGTGTGTGTGTGTGTGGGCCGTGTGTGTGTGTGTGGGCCGTGTGTGTGTGTGGGCCGTGTGTGTGTGTGTGGGCCGTGTGTGTGTGTGTGTGGGCCGTGTGTGTGTGTGTGTGGGCCGTGTGTGTGTGTGTGGGCCGTGTGTGTGTGTGTGGGCCGTGTGTGTGTGTGTGGGCCGTGTGTGTGTGGGCCGTGTGTGTGTGTGTGTGGGCCGTGTGTGTGTGTGTGTGTGGGCCGTGTGTGTGTGTGTGTGTGTGTGTGTGTGGGCCGTGTGTGTGTGTGTGTGTGGGCCGTGTGTGTGTGTGTGGGCCGTGTGTGTGTGGGCCGTGTGTGTGTGGGCCGTGTGTGTGGGCCGTGTGTGGGGGCTGTGTGTGTGTGTGGGCTGTGTGTGTGTGTGTGGGCCGTGTGTGTGTGGGCCGTGTGTGTGTGGGCCGTGTGTGTGTGTGTTTTGGGTGGGGCTCGCAGGGAGAGAGGCTGCACGATGGGTGGGGGCTCGCAGGGGGAGGGTGCTTGTTTTAGTGGGGATCGCACTAGGCAGGGGGTGATGCTGCACGTTGGGGGGGATCGCAGGGGCAATGCTGCACGTTGGGGGGGCTCGCATGGAGAGCAGCTGCACGTTGGGGGGGCTCGCATGGAGAGCGGCTGCACGTTGGGGTGGGCTCGTAGAGAGAGCGGCTGTACGTTGGGCGGGCTCGCAGGGAGAGCGGCTGTACGTTGGGCGGGCTCGCATCGAGAGCGGCTGTACGTTGGGCGGGCTCGCAGGGAGAGCGGCTGTACGTTGGGCAAGCTCGCAGGGAGAGCGGCTGTACGTTGGGCGGGCTCGCAGGGAGAGCGGCTGCACGTTGGGGGGGAGCTTGCAGGGGGGAGAGCGGCTGCACGTTGGGGGGGAGCTTGCAGGGGGAGAGAGGCTGCACGTTGGGGGGGAGCTTGCAGGGGGAGAGCGGCTGCACGTTGGGGGGGAGCTTGCAGGGGGAGAGAGGCTGCACGTTGGGGGGGAGCTTGCAGGGGGAGAGAGGCTGCACGTTGGCGGGGAGCTTGCAGGGGGAGAGAGGCTGCACGTTGGGGGGGAGCTTGCAGGAAGAGAGAGGCTGCACGTTGGGGGGGAGCTTGCAGGAGGAGAGAGGCTGCACGTTGGGGGGAAGCTTGCAGGGGGAGAGAGGCTGCACGTGGGGTGGGGGAGCTTGCAGGGGGAGAGAGGCTGCACGTTGGGGGGGCGCTTGCAGGGGGAGAGAGGAGAGAGGCTGCACGTTGGGGGGGAGCTTGCAGGGGGAGAGAGGCTGCACGTTGGGGGGGAGCTTGCAGGGGGAGAGAGGCTGCACGTTGGGGGGGAGCTTGCAGGGGGAGAGAGGCTGCACGTTGGGGGGGAGCTTGCAGGAGGAGAGAGGCTGCACGTTGGGGGGGAGCTTGCAGGAGGAGAGAGGCTGCACGTTGGGGGGGAGCTTGCAGGGGGAGAGAGGCTGCACGTGGGGTGGGGGAGCTTGCAGGGGGAGAGAGGCTGCACGTTGGGGGGGCGCTTGCAGGGGGAGAGAGGAGAGAGGCTGCACGTTGGGGGGGGAGCTTGCAGGGGGAGAGAGGCTGCACGTTGGGGGGGGAGCTTGCAGGGGGAGAGAGGCTGCACGTGGGGGGGGGAGCTTGCAGGGGGAGAGAGGCTGCACGTTGGGGGGGGAGCTTGCAGGGGGAGAGAGACTGCACGTGGGGGGCTCGTGCTGGGCAGGGGGCAGTGTTGCACTTTGTGGGAGGGGGCTCGCCTGTGTGCTATTAATCTTCTCCCTTTGTTTTTCTAATACAGTTTGTGGCTACTGGCATCTGGGTGTAATTGCCCCCCGTCGTCCCACCTTAGAGACTGAGAGAACAGTGTGGTCTAATGCACATCACACCTCCTGTGTCCTCCAATGTATTCAACAAGAGGATTTTTATGGTAAATGGAGAAATTCAATTTTTACACCTAAAACGCACGGGACTCGGATACAAAAGATTTTTTTTCTTTCATTGTCACCAATATCGAACATGGCTTTATTCTACGTATTGATTTGTAAAGTTGATTGTTACAGTATATATTTGTATCCCCCGACCTACTGTCTCCCCCTCCCTAATTACCCTGTAGACTGTAAGCCCCCGAGGGCAGGGTCCGCTCCCCTCTGTACCCGTCTCTCATGATTGGTTTATTCACTGTAAATTATATCTGTATTTTGGGTGTAACCCGTTCCCATGTACAGCATGGAATAAATGTTCTCTATAAAAATAAAACTATAAATATATATATATTTTTTTTTTAAATTGATATACTTATTTTAATAAAACTGTTCTAGAAGTTTGGGCTGAATGTTCATTTCTATAATGATAAAGCTCGGTGTGACATTAGTGAGCAGTCACTGCCGGTCGGGCTGCGGTCACAGTGTTGTAGGTAGTTTCCAAAACATCTCAGTCCTCACATGTAGACCCACAGTAAACTAATCAGATCTCGCTGACAATTTATTTTCTGTCTTTAGCAGCCCCCGATCCTCTCTCATGCCCCCCATTTATTAGGCCCCAGTCCTGTTTCACCCCTTTGGTGGCAACATAACTCCATGAGGCTCACACCGCCTGATTCCGGTCATATGGGGCGAAACGTTTTTTTTTTTAAATTTAAAGGGACGTAAGTTGCTTTTTGCTGAGCGTCTGAAGCTGTTGTCACCACTGTTCCATAGGACAGGCTCTGGCAGAGGTCACACTACATATTTTACAGAGGGGTAACAATACTCCTTAGAAATCTTGAGAAGTATTTTTAGCCAAATAGGAGAACATCATAATTTGCAGCAACTCAAAATAATAGTACATACAGTAGATGGGTATCTATAAGGCCCCTTTCAGATGTCCGTGTTTAAACAGGTGCAAGCCACACGTACCAGTATGGTTGTCCGTGTGGTACCGGTAAAAAAAAGTAAGATACTGAAATGAATGTTTTTTTTCTTTTGTTGTTTAATGTGGAAAGCCTGAAAAATTAAAGAGATAGGAAGATAAATAGAGCTTATAGAATAGTGTTCTAGAGATAGTTAGCTTGACCAGCATTTTTACACCATTTTTATTTTTTAATTTAAAAAAAAAAAAAAAGACATGGGGTCCCCCCAACTTTCATGTCCAGCACAGGAACAGCAGCAGCTGTAGGCTGAAATCCTCAGCTCTCTGCTGGTTATGAAAAATAGAGGGGATCCCACGCTTATTTTTTACATTTTTAGTTTAAAAAAAATTACGTGTGGTCCCCTCCATTTTTACTAAAAAAAAACAGCCATGGTACAACAGACCACTGGGGGATGATATTCTTAGGGTGGAAAGGGCCATGGTTATTTGGCTCTTTCCAGCCTAACAATAGCAGCCCACAGACGCCCGAGAAGTGGCACATCAATTAGATGCGCCAATTGTGGTGCTGGACCTGGCTCTTCCCGTTGCTTTGGTGGAATGGCAAACGGTAATATTTGTGGGGTTGATGCCAGCTCCAGCATACACCCCTACTACTAATCCAGTAGATGAAAGGAGAATAACAAACTTTATTTGAACAAAAAACCTTCGACTCAGACCTCATTCACCAATTTATTTGATTTTTATAAATAAAAAACAGTTCTGCTGTAATCTATGGTGAGGTCCCACGACATTCCCCCAAAAGCAAACCTGGAAAGACATAAAGAGAAAATCATTCAATAAATAAAGACAAAAGATACCCTCTTTTCCAATTTATTTCTCTATCAAAGCCCTAATCCTGGTCTGCCGAAAGCCAATTGGGGGCGGTCACGTCAATCCTATACTGCGTCACACTCAATGGAGAACCGAACATTCCTCATTGGTTGTGAGAGTACACACACACACATTGCTGTGGATGCTTCTGTTCGATGACCTGCATCTCATAACGTGAGCTCAGGTTATCCAGGTCAGCAGTATGTGTGCGGGCGCGGCAGTGATGTCACAGGTTAATCAGAGTTCACAATGAACTCAGATGACATCCTGATGACACCCGCGCTACTGTGGGTGTTGCGGCAGTAACGTCATGGGTTCATCGGAGTTCCCAATGAACTTTGAAGAACCCGTGAAGTCACTGTCGCTACACCCGCGGTAGCGTAGGTGTCGTCAGGATATCAGAGTTCCTTGGATACTCACCTGTCCCCAGCGATGCTGTCCCTGGCACTGATGTCTATGGTGCTGCTGCTTCCAGGTCCTCCGTTGAGTGCATATTCATTGAGTATAATGAGCGGGGATCAGAAGCAAGTGACAGCAGGGCTGGAGACAAGTAAGTATAAAAAATCATTTTATTTCAGAGACACGTGTTTTCTCCGGTTCGTGTCACACGGATCACATCCGTGTGACACCCGTGCTGCCTGAGAAAAAAAAAAACAATGTCTGCGTGCAGGGAAATGTGGGGCAACACGGTCCATGTAAAAACATGCATGTGTGAGGAACACTATAGAATAACATGAGTACGTGTGGCATCCGTGTTAAAAATGGATGTCACACATACCTGAAACATATGGATAAAAATTCACCGTTTTCCCAATCGGTGCGGGTTCCAGTGATCGGACACTGATCAGCAGGTGATCACCTTGCCCATGGATAGGTGATAACTTGTTTTCACTAAACAATCCCTTTAAGGCGTGTAAACAATCCCTACAATTATTTGTCCGACAGCTCTCTCTTGACTATCACATACAGGAGTGCTTGGCCAAATGTTCTTGTGTTCTCTCTCTGAGAGCTGATGTCGCCTCCTCTGGGGGTGGATTATCTTTCAAGAGATCAAAAGCATCAACAAGTGGAATTCAAACACGCCGATTCCTTCACTCCCTTTACATCCATTCTCGAGGTAAGTCGGGAAGCCCCCATACACATCAGATTGTTGTCTGATCCGGGCGATTTTAGCCCTATGTTTATGGGAGCTTTCATGTAATCTGTATAAGGGCTTATTCAAATATCTATGATCGTCAGTACAATCTCTGAACACAATGCATGGACTGGCTGAGGCTGTCCTTATGAACCTCATCACGAACCTCAGTGCAGCAACTCCGCTCTAGTCACCTCTAGTGAGATAGAATGGAGTTACTGTACATGGGACGTTCCTTACAGACAGTGCTGTGAGATCAGAAATCATGAACCTTAGTGCAACAACTGTGATCTAGTCATCTCTGTGCTGGGCAGTGTTGTAACTAGAATTTGATGGGCCCCAGTGCAAAATTAGGACCTGCCCCCCCCCAACACAGATACACTGGGTACAGGATAATGACACCGACACTCGGGGCATGGGATAATGACGCTGACACTCAGGGTACGGGATAATGAAGTTAACACTTGGCTCTTTCCCTCAGCACTCAGGTTTCCCATGATCTGAAATCCCTCTTTCTATCATCATCCAGCTTTCCTATGTTCTGATATCCATCTTGTCCTCAGCACCCAGCTTCCCTAGGCTCTGCTATACATCTTTCCCTCAGCACCCAGCTTTCCCATATCATAGCATCGTAAAGCTGGGTGCTGCGGGTAAGAGCCTCTTTCCATCAGTACAAAACTTTCCCATCCCAAGCTTATGTCTTTGTCCCCCCTCGTATATATAGTTCTCCAAATACTATAATGGCCCCCACATAGCCTTCCATATAGCATATTGGGTCCCACGTAACCCTTCATTTTACTAGAATGCGCCCCATAGTCCTCCTTGTATTATAATGCATTTCCCATAGTCCTCTATGTATAAGGTAGCTCTTATAGCCCTCCAATTATTATACTACAACTCCCATAGTCCTCCATGTATTATACTGCACCCCATAGTCCTCCATATATTATACTGCACCCCATAGTCCTCCATATATTATAATGCACCCCCATAGTCCTCCATGTTTTATAATGCACCCCCATAGTCCATGGATAAGGTAGCCCTCATAGGCCTTCATATATTATAATGCAGCCCCCATAGTCCTGTATGTATTATAATGCACCCCACAGCTCACCATGTATTATAATGCAGACCTCATAGGCCTCCATGTATAATAATGCAGCCCCCATAATCCTCCATATATTATAATAGTAGCTGTCATATACCGTCCCCCAGGCCCACCCACCCAGTTCCTTGACCACTTTTCAGCCTGGCTGCCGCACTTCATGTCCTCAGAATTACCAACCCTCATCCTAGGAGACTTTAACATACCCATGACCAGCCCCTCCTCCCCATCTGCATCCCAGCTTCTATCTCTCACCACCTCCCTTGGCCTCTCACAGCTCTCATCTTCTGAGACACATGAAGATGGTAACACTCTTGACCTGGTCTTTATCCGCCTCTGCTCAATCTCTGACTTTGACAACTCACCTCTTCCCCTCTCTGACCACAACATCCTCTCCTTCAAGCTCACAAACCCTCGTCCACCCCAGTACACTCCCACCTATCACACATTCAGAAACCTACAGGCCATTGACTTTCAGACCCTTACAGACTCTTTACACTCATCACTGTCCCCTATCTCCTCACTTTCCTGTCCTGATCTGGCTGTAAACCATTACAATGACACACTCAGAAATACCCTAGACCAAGTAGCACCCCTCACCCTCAGAACCTCCAAACACAGAGTAAAACAGCCTTGGCTCACTTCCCAAACTCGATTTCTCCAGTGATGCTCTAGGAGTGCCAAACGCATATGGAGGAAAACCCGCACACCAGAAAACTTCATCCACTACAAGTTCATCTTAAGGACCTACAACTCTTCCCTTCACCTCGCCAAACAGACCTACTTCACCACCCTTATTTCCTCACTATCCAACAATCCAAAAAAGCTCTTTGACACCTTTCACTCCCTCCTCAGTCCCAAAGTACATACCCCCATCACAGACCTTCATGCTGATGACCTGGCCTCATATTTCACAGATAAAATAGAAAACATCCGCCAGGAGATCAGCTCCCAGCTACCAAGCGTTGTGAATCCCATCCCTCCATATATCCCATCAAGCTCACTTTCCACATTTGACCCAGTCACAGAGGAGGAAATCTCCATGCTCCTCTCTTCTTCTCATCCTACCACTTGCCCTACTGATCCCTTTCCCTCACACCTACTCCAGTCCCTCTCTCTGGTTGTCACCACTCACCTAACTAAAATCTTCAATCTCTCTCTCTCTTCGGGTATCTTCCCCTCCTCCCTCAAACACTCTATTATTACTCCATTATTAAAAAAAACCTTCCCTTGATCCGTCCTGCACAAGCAACTACAGACCAGTCTCCAATCTCCCCTTCATCTTCAAACTCTTGGAGCGCCTGGTCTACTCTCGCCTCACCCGCTACCTGTCCTCTCACTCTCCTCTAGATCCTTTACAGTCTGGCTTCCGCCTTTTACACTCAACAGAAACTGCCCTTGTCAAAGTGACCAATGACCTATTGACTGCAAAACGTAATGGTGACCACTCTCTGCTTATCCTTCTTGACCTCTCTGCCGCCTTCGACACTGTTGACCACCATCTCCTTCTCTCTATGCTCCATTCTATCGGCCTAAAGGACACTGTGCTCTCGTGGTTCTCTAACTATCTTTCTGGCCGTTCATTCAATGTATCATTTGCTGGCTCCACATCTTCTCCTCTTCCTCTCACTGTTGGGGTCCCTCAAGGTTCAGTCCTCGGCCCTCTTCTTTTCTCCCTCTACACTGCCCCAATTGGAATGACCATCAGCAGATTTGGTTTTCAGTACCATCTTTATGCTGATGACACACAGCTATACACCTCATCCCCTGAGCTCACCCCCGCTGTACTACAGAACAGAAGTGACTGCCTGACTGCAGTTTGCAATGTCATGTCTGCTCTCTATCTCAAACTTAACCTTTCCAAAACTGCCCGCTCCTGCCGCTTGCACCTCAAGAACATCTCTAGAATCCGCCCCTTTCTCACAATGGAAATGACAAACACTCACCGTGGCCCTGATCCACTCTCGCCTTGATTACTGTAACTCTCTATTAATTGGTCTCCCCCTAACTAGACTCTCTCCTCTACAGTCCATCCTTAATGCAGCAGCTAGGGTCATCTATCTGGCTAATCGCTACTCGGATGCCTCTGCTCTGTGCCAGTCAATGCACTGGCTGCCCATATATCACAGGATCCAATTCAAACTGCTTGTTCTCACCCACAAAGCTCTCCACAGTGCGGCACCCCCTACATCTCCACCCTCCTCTCTGTCTATCACCACAAAGCTCTCCACAGTGCGGCACCCCCCTACATCTCCACCCTCCTCTCTGTCTGTCTCTGTCTCACCCCACCCGTTCTCTACGCTCTGAAAATGACTTTCGACTAACATCAACACTAATCCGAACCTTCCCCTCCCGGATCCAAGACTTCTTCCGAGCTGCACCAATCCTCTGGAACGCTCTACCCCAAGAAGTTAGGATGAATCATAACTTACTCTGCTTCAGACGCTCCCTAAAAACGCATATTTTTAGGGCGGCCTATCACACTCCCTAATCTAATCCAATTCACACAGTGCCTCTACAACTTCTCACAACATAACCCCACGTCAAACTCCATGCCACCCAAATGCATCTCAAGATTCAGGTCAATTGGTCCAGGAAGCCATTATCTATCCCCCATTTCCTTGAAATTGCTGGTTTGTCATTGTAAATAAGCACTTGTACCTTGCCCCCCCACCCCACCCATATCTCATTGTAGATTGTAAGCTCTCACGAGCAGGGTTGTCTTTTTTTCCCCCTCTAAATATTGTATTTTCTATTACTGTTATTACTGTTACTTGTTTGTATATGATCCTCCTGAATTGTAAAGCGCTGCGGAATATGTTGGCGCTATAGAAATAAAGATTATTATTATTAATATTATTAATACAGCTCACATAGTACTCCATGTATTACTGTATAATGCACTCCCCATAGTCATTCATGTATTATAATGCAGCCCTCAAAGTCCTCTGTATATTATACTGAACCCCATTGTCCTGCATATACTGCACCCCATAGCCATCTATGTAAAATTCACCCCATAGTACTCCATATATTATACTGCACCACATAGTTCTCCATGTATTATACTGCACCCCATACTACTACATATATTATACTGCACCCCACAGTCCTGCGTATATTATACTGCACCCCATAGTTTTCCATATATTATAATGCACCCCCATAGTCCTATATGTATTATAATGCAGTCACCATAGTCCTTCATACACTGTGTGCAGAATTATTAGGCAAGTTGTATTTCAGAGGATTTTTTTCTATTATTGATCAACAACTATGTTCTCAATCACCCAAAAGACTCATAAATATCAAAGCTTAATATTTTTGGCAGTTGGAGTGGGGTTTTTTAGATTTGGCTATCTTAGGCTATGTGTCCACGCTGCGGAAAATGCACGGATTTTGCCGCTGATTTCTCGCGGAAAAGCCGCGGATTTCCCGAAAATCTGCAGCACCGGCACTTCCCAGCCATTTCTATGGCATTTTGGAAATGCTGTGTCCATGCTGCGGATTTTTCCGCAGCGGATTTCGTGCGTATTTTGGTCCGGAAAAATCCGCGACATGTCAATTATTGTTGCGGGTTTTCATCCGGATTTTGGCTTTAAAATTGGGAAAAAAAAAAATCCGCACCAAAATCCGCATCAAATCCGCGGCAATTCCGCACCTTTGAAAAGGTGCGGATTTTGCGGGAAAGCTGCGGATTTTGATGCAGAAAAATCGGCAGCTACATTCTCTCTTGGACACATAGCCTTAGGCTATGTGCCCACGCTGCGGATTTTGCGCGGATTTTGCGCGGATTTTGCCGCGGATTTGCCGCGGATTTCCCGAAAATCTGCAGCAGCGGCACTTCCAAGCCATTTCAATGGCATTTTGGAAATGCTGTGTCCATGCTGCGGATTTTTCCGCTGCGGATTTGCCGCGGATGTTGATCCGGAAAAATCTGCAGCATGTCAATTGTTTGGTGCAGATTTGGTGCGGATTTTTGGTTTTGAATGGGGAAAAAAAAAAAAAATCCGCATCAAAATCCGCGGCAAATCCGCGGCAAATCCGCGGGTGCGAATTTGCTGCGAAAGTCGCGGATTTTCAGGCAGAAAAATCCGCAGGTACATTCTACCGTGGACACATAGCCTTAGGAGGATATCTGTCTGTGCGGGTTACTGTGGAGAATTATTAGGCAACTTAATAAAAACCAAATCTATTTCCATCTCACTTGTTTATTTTCACCAGGTAAACCAATATAACTGCACAAAATTTAGAAACAAACATTTCTGACATGCAAAAAAAACAACACAAAAATTAGTGACCAATATAGCCCCCTTTCATTATGATGACACTTAACATCCTACCATCCATAGATTCTGTCATTGCTTGATCTGTTTACACTCAACATTGCGTACAGCAGCCAGCCACCACAGCCTCCAGCCACCACAGCCTCCAGCCACCACAGCCTCCAGCCACCACAGCCTCCAGCCACCACAGCCTCCAGCCACCACAGCCTCCAGCCACTGCTCCCAGAGGTGGACTGTTTTCTCTCCCTGTAGATCTCACATTTTATGAGGGACCACAGATTCTCTATGGGGTTCAGATCAGGTGAACAAGGGGGCCATGTCATTATTTTTTCATCTTTTAGACCTTTACTGGCCAGCCACGCTGTGGAGTAGTTGGATGCATGTGATGAAGCATTGTCCTGCATGAAAATCATGTTTTTCTTGAACGATACTGATTTCTTCCTGTACCACTGCTTGAAGAAGTTGTCTTCCAGAAACTGGCAGTAGGTCTAGGAGTTGAGCTTCACTCCATTCTCAACCCGAAAAGGTCACACAAGTTGATCTTTGATGATCCCAGCCCATACCAGTACCCACCTCCACCTTGCTGGCGTCTGAGTCGGAGTGGAGCTCTCTGCCCTTTACTGATCCAGCCTCTGGCCCATCCATCTGCCCATCAAGAGTCACTCTCATTTCATCAGTCCCTAAAACCTTTGAAAAATCAGTCTTAAGATATTTCTTGGCCCAGCCTTGACGTTTTATCTTATGTTTCTTGGTCAGAGGTGGTGGTTTTTCAGCCTTCCTTTTCTTGGCCATGTCCCCGAGTATGGCACACCTTGTGCTTTTTGATACTCCAGTAACGTTGCAGCTGTGAAATATGGCCAAACTGGTGGCAAATGGCATCTTGGCAGCTTCACGCTTGATTTTCCTCAATTCATCAGTTATTTTGTGGCTTTTTGTCCCGGAACGCTTCTTGCGACCCTGTTGGCTATTTGCCATGAAACGCTTGATTGTTAGGTGATCACGCTTCAAAGGTTTAGCAATTTCAAGACTGCTGCATCCCTCTGCAAGACATCTCACAATTTTAGACTTTTCAGAGCCCGTCAAATCTCTCTTCTGACCCATTTTGTCAAAGGAAAGGAAGCTGCCTAATAATTAAGCACACGTTATATAGGGTGTTGATGTCATTACACCACACCTCATTACAGAGATGCACATCACCTGATTTACTTAATTGGTAGTTGGCTTTCACTATACAGCTTGGAGTAGGACAACATGTAGAAAAAGTATCATGTGATCAAAATACTAATTTGCCTAATAATTCTGCACACAGTGTATTGTATTATTCACCCCATAGTCCTTAATGTATTCTAATGCAGCCCTATTGTCCATGTATAAGGTAACGCCATTAGTCCTCATATAATGCAGCCCCC
Organism: Anomaloglossus baeobatrachus; assembly: GCF_048569485.1. NCBI lineage: Eukaryota > Metazoa > Chordata > Amphibia > Anura > Aromobatidae > Anomaloglossus > Anomaloglossus baeobatrachus. Next base: position 78,567 of record NW_027442397.1, read on the forward strand.
ATAATCCTATATGTATTATAACGCATCCCCATAGTCCTTCATATTGTATTATGCAGCCCCATAGTTCTCCCTGTATAATGCACCCTCGCATTCCATGTATAAGGTGTCCTTCATATTGTATTATGCAGCCCTATAATCCTCCATATACAGTGCCTACAAGTAGTATTCAACCCCCTGCAGATTTAGCAGGTTTACACATTCGGAATTAACTTGGCATTGTGACATTTGGACTGTAGATCAGCCTGGAAGTGTGAAATGCACTGCAGCAAAAAAGAATGTTATTTCTTTTTTTATTTTTTTTTTAAATTGTGAAAAGTTTATTCAGAGGGTCATTTATTATTCAACCCCTCAAACCACCAGAATTCTGTTTGGTTCCTCTAAAGTATTAAGAAGTATTTCAGGCACAAAGAACAATGAGCTTCACATGTTTGGATTAATTATCTCTTTTTCCAGCCTTTTCGGACTAATTAAGACCCTCCACAAACTTGTGAACAGCACTCATACTTGGTCAACATGGGAAAGACAAAGGAGCATTCCAAGGCCATCAGAGACAAGATCGTGGAGGGTCACAAGGCTGGCAAGGGGTACAAAACCCTTTCCAAGGAGTTGGGCCTACCTGTCTCCACTGTTGGGAGCATCATCCGGAAGTGGAAGGCTTATGGAACTACTGTTAGCCTTCCACGGCCTGGACAGCCTTTGAAAGTTTCCACCCGTGCCGAGGCCAGGCTTGTCCGAAGAGTCAAGGCTAACCCAAGGACAACAAGGAAGGAGCTCAGGGAAGATCTCATGGCAGTGTGGACATTGGTTTCAGTCAATACCATAAGTAACGTACTCCACCGCAATGGTCTCCATTCCAGACGAGCCCGTAAGGTACCTTTACTTTCAAAGCGTCATGTCAAGGCTCGTCTACAGTTTGCTCATGATCACTTGGAGGACTCTGAGACAGACTGGTTCAAGGTTCTCTGGTCTGATGAGACCAAGATCGAGATCTTTGGTGCCAACCACACACGTGACGTTTGGAGACTGGATGGCACTGCATACGACCCCAAGAATACCATCCCTACAGTCAAGCATGGTGGTGGCAGTATCATGCTGTGGGGCTGTTTCTCAGCCAAGGGGCCTGGCCATCTGGTCCGCATCCATGGGAAGATGGATAGCACGGCCTACCTGGAGATTTTGGCCAAGAACCTCCGCTTCTCCATCAAGGATCTTAAGATGGGTCGTCATTTCATCTTCCAACAAGACAACGACCCAAAGCACACAGCCAAGAAAACCAAGGCCTGGTTCAAGAGGGAAAAATCAAGGTGTTGCAGTGGCCTAGTCAGTCTCCTGACCTTAACCCATATGAAAACTTGTGGAAGGAGCTCAAGATTAAAGTCCACATGAGACACCCAAAGAACCTAGATAACTTGGAGAAGATCTGCCTGGAGGAGTGGGCCAAGATAACTCCAGAGACCTGTGCCGGCCTGATCAGGTCTTATAAAAGACGATTATTAGCTGTAATTGCAAACAAGGGTTATTCCACAAAATATTAAACCTAGGGGTTGAATAATAATTGACCCACACTTTTATGTTGAAAATTTATTAAAATTTAACTGAGCAACATAACTTGTTGGTTTGTAAGATTTATGCATCTGTTAATAAATCCTACTCTTGTTTGAAGTTTGCAGGCTCTAACTTATTTGCATCTTATCAAACCTGCTAAATCTGCAGGGGGTTGAATACTACTTGTAGGCACTGTATAATGCACCCCATGGTAACCCAATTAGTCCTCCATATAATGCAACCCCCTAAGTCCTATATGTACTAAAATGCACCCCATAGTCCTTCATATTAGATTATGTAGCTCCATAGTCCTCCATGTATAATGCACCCCTATATTCCATGTAAAAGGGATCCTTCATATAGTATTATGCACCCCTTATATTCCTGCATATAGTATTATGCACCCCTTATATTCCTCCATATAGTATTATGCTCCCCTTATATTCCTTCATATAGTTTAGTACACGCCTTATATTCCTCCATATAGTAGTATGCACCCCTTATATTCCGCCATATACTAGTATGCAGCCCCCATATAGTGCACCACCATATTGTGTGCCCCAATATAATATTGTGCGCCAACATATAGTTATATGTGTCACGCTCCCCGGTGTCCGTGCCATGCTCCCCGGTGCCCGTGCCACGCTCCCCGGTTCCCCTGCCACGCTCCCCGTCTCCCCTGCCACGCTCCCCGGCTCCTCTGCCACGCTCCCGGACCTCGCTTCCCCGCTCCCGTGCCACGCTCCCCGGTCCCCCGCTCCTCAGCCTCCATGCTCCCTCACCTGCGTCCTCCAGGCAACCCGGTCCCCGGTCCCAGCGCCCGTCTGCTGTCCTGAGCCGCCCCGGCACTCCTGCCTCCTGTACACCGCATCCTGCTCTGGCTTCTGGCACCCGGGCCTCGCGCATGTGCATTAGGCGCGCGCGCGCGCGGTCATCGACCTTTTCTTAAAGGGCCAGCGTCCTCCAACAGGATATTGAAGATGCAGGTACAGGGTATATAGGGGGTTCCTTTCCAAGTGGGTGGGGCCTGTTCTTCGTGTTTGCTAAGCTAGGAGTCAGGTCTCCCTGTGCCATTGTCTCGTACTCACCTATCTAGTAGAGCCGCTCGTGTCCCGCCAACCGGTCATGACGGTTCCAGAACCCTGAACGGACTGTCCGCCATCTTCTCAGTCCCTACCGTCTCCGATTCCTGGATCTGTGTGGTGACCGATCTCCCCGTTCCGCTGGTTCCGGACCCTGCCTGATATCATCTCGGCCTCCGAACCTGCGCTCCGTCACCCGGACTACCTTCAGAGACTCCGTGATCTCAGGGACTTCTACACCCACTCCTCTGAACGGACTGTCCTGCTACCCGTAGTGCTTCGGCTACTGGGCACCTTGCCCTTGGTGGGGTGCTCAGTCCAGTGGATCCACACCTCCTGGGCCTACCCGTCATCCTGGTCCTAGCAATATGCAGCCCCATATACTATTTTGCAACCCCCATATATGCTTCCCCATAGTCCTCTCGAATTCCTGATTAAATACACAAATATACTCACTTGTCCTCATTCAGTCACTGCCCCAGTCTCCTCAGCGTGTGTCCACTGTTATGCCACTCTGACATTTTAGCACATCAGTGCGCAGTAGTGACGTCACTGCTAGAGATGAGCGATGTTCGAGGTTCGCCAATTTCATGTTCGAGTGATTTTTGCTAAAAGCTCGACAGTTCGAGTTACGTTCGAGAACGGTTCGATCACCAAAAAGCCTAGCTAGTTACTAGCTGGCTTTTCACTGTAATAGGGTGAGTCACTCTGTGATTCACACTATTATCAAATTTCAGCGTATAGTGTGCGGGGGGGGACGGGGTTTAGATCTGTGCTGCTGCAAAGTGCTGAGAGAATGCCGATCACCATTTTTTAATTTTTTTTTCCCCTAGCCGCGCGTGCAGTGGGGCGTTCCAGGCTGTCAGCAAATCACAGACACACACACAGCTAAGTGGATTTTTGCCAGACAAGCAAGGGCATGTGTCATAGGCTGTGCATGTCACATGTCCTTAACCTATAAGATACGGCCATTTTCCCCTTCGCCGCTATTATCTGTCTTCTGCGTGTGGGTGACAGTCACCGCTCACGCTGCTGCTGCTGCTGTGTGCGCTATAGAGATACAGTGCAATCTACACAGCGCTTTAGGGATTAGGGACTGCTGGTTATTTCAGCCCTTTTCAGGCCTGATTTACAGGCATTCATAGCCATAGCTGCTAAGCATGTCCGTGCAAATGCGGTGTAGGGCTTTAGATAACAGCATCTGGCTACCTCAGCTCAGGCAATTCCTTGCTGCATTTTTTCATTAGCAGGGATAGAAAGTGAGGCTTCCTTTGCTGTCCTGCTCCCCAGAGCACCCGTGCATTCTACCCACATGCACATTTTTGCCACGCTATTTTATTTGCCCAAAGAGCTGACACTTTTTGTGCCATCCTAAAAGTGTCTGGAATACTACCTTAGTGTTCCTTTGCTGTCTTGCTACCTACAGCACCCGTGCATTATACCCACCTGCCCATTTTTGCCATGCTATTTTATTTGCCCTAAGAGCTTACACTTTTTGTGACATCCTAAAAGTGTCTGAGATAGTACCTTAGGGCGGCTTTGCACACTACGACATCGCAGGTGCGATGTCGGTGGGGTCAAATTGAAAGTGACGCACATCCGGCATCGCATGCGACATCATAGTGTGTAAAGCCTAGATGATACGATTAACGAGCGCAAAATCGTCGTAATCGTATCATCGGTGCAGCGTCGGCGTAATCCATAATTACGCTGACGCGACGGTCCGATGTTGTTCCTCGTTCCTGCGGCAGCACACATCGCTGTGTGTGAAGCCGCAGGAGCGAGGAACATCTCCTACCGGCGTCACCGCGGCTTCCGTAGGATATGCGGAAGGAAGGAGGTGGGCAGGATGTTTACATCCTGCTCATCTCCGCCCCTCCGCTGCTATTGGCCGCCTGCCGTGTGACGTCGCTATGACGCCGCACGACCCGCCCCCTTAGGAAGGAGGCGGGTCGCCGGCCAGAGCGACGGTCGCAGGGCGGGTGAGTGCGTGTGAAGCTGGCGTAGCAATAATTTTCGCTACGCCAGCTATCACACGATATCGTACCTGCAACGGGGGCGGGGACTATCGCGTGCGACATCGCAGCATCGGCTTGCGATGTCGCAACGTGCAAAGCCCGCCTTACTGTTCCTTTGCTGTCCTGCTACCCACAGCACCCGTGCATTATACCCACCTGCCTATTTTTGCCTCGCTATTTTATTTGACCAAAGAGCTGACACTTTTTGTGCCATCCTAAAAGTGTCTGGAATACTAAGTTAGTGTCCCTTTGCTGTCCTGCTACCCACAGCACCCGGGCATTCTACCCAACTGCCCATTTTTCCCACACAATTCTAATTGCAAACTGTGCTGCCACTGTTAGGGGCATATTAAAATTGTCTGGGATAGTCAGTGTTTGTTCTTCAGCTGTCAATAAAGCTAGACCACCTCTGCAATCTACAGCACCTCTCCATTTTTGCTACCACATTTTAAGTGTCCAATCTTTTCGCTAACAAAATGAGTGGCAAAAGGACAGATGCTGGTGGGAAGGGGAACAGGCGTGTTGGAAAAGGAAAAAAAGTTTGTGTCCGTGGGGTAGGTGGGAAAGCTACATTAACATCTGCTGAAGAAATGCCATCTTCCAGCAAAAGTAAGATGTCTACTACTTTCCGTGGACAATCCGATGTGCTTCCTTTTTTACGGAACTGAACAACTGTAACAAAGGTAGATGATGCACAAAAAAAGAACAAGCTTGAATGGATCTCAAGTGCTCCAACAAGTGGCCTCTCCTCCACCTCAACTTCAACATCCAAAAAACAACAGTCCTCTGAGTTGTCATCCCAATCGCACTTGCTTTCTCCCAGCTCTCAAGTCTCCACCCGCCCTGAAGAGTATGGTGTAACAGAGATGGCTGAGTCTGCAGAGCTGTTCAGTCACACTATAGCCTGGGAATCAGAGGTCTGTTGCCAAGCTACAGTGAGTACAGACCAGGAAATGGTCTGCAGTGATGCGCAGAAGCTTTGTGAGTCTGATTCAGGCCTTGATGACCAAGTTTCTGAGCATAATGTAGACCCTCATTCCCAAACTGTAACACCTGTTGGTAGAGACAATGAGGAACATACTGATGACGATGAGACGCAGATACCAGATTGGGATGACAACTTAACTTGATAATGAAGTTCTAGATCCCACTTACTGTCAACCCAAAGTCAGGCACTCGAGGAGGACACCAGAGGCGGTGGAGGAGGATGCAACTGATGACGAAGTTACCTAGCGCCTTCCTGGACAGAGTCGGAGAACTGGAAGCACGTCAACAACTGCATCCTCAGCCATAACTCTGCCTCTGAGCACAAGTCGGGGTGGCTCTGGAGGTCGCATGGCCTCTAAGCCTTGCCTAGCCGGGTCCTTTTTTGACCTTGCAAAGGATCTCCCAAATCATGCGATCTGTAAAATTTGTCACCAATCTATAAGTAAAGGCCAAAACCTCACCAGTTTGACAACTTCTTCCATGAATCGTCACATGAATAACAAGGATAAGTCCCAGTGGGAAGCTCACCGTGCTGCAATGCGGCCTAGCGGAGCGGGCCAACCACCGCCTGCCCCTTCAAGTTCCTCCGCGCGCCCTTCATCTTCTATGACTGTGGGGACAGCTGTCACACATGTTTTTCCACGCAGACCTTCCACCTCTTTAACCGCAACAGCCAGTTTGCTTGGCAGGTTGTCAGTTGGTTTGGAAGGGGAAACAAGTGCTAGTGTAGAGTTCTCTCAGACATCGAGAGCACCAACTTTGGATGAAGGCAACATCATGTCTCCGCCTGCACTTTCCTCACAGACCTGCAGTTTTCCAGGGACACCCTACTCACCACCGTCTCCACACAGCAGCCAGATCTCCGTCCCTCAGATGTGGACAAATAAAAGGCCATTTCCTCCGAGCCATGACAAAGCTAAGAGGTTGACTTTCACCCTCTGTGAGCTCTTGGCTACCGAAATGCTGCCTTTCCGCCTGGTGGACACAGAGGATTTTCAAGACCTTATGTCAGTCGCAGTGCCCCAGTGCCAGATGCCCAGTCGCCACTACTTCTCCAAGAAAGGTATGCCTGCGCTACACCAGTATGTCGCACACAACATCGCCGCTTCCTTGAGAAACTCTGTGTGTGACAGGGTGCATTTCCCCACCGATACTTGGACCAGTAAGCATGGACAGGGGCGTTACATGTCGCTGACTGGGCACTGGGTAACTATGGTGAGAGATGGTGAGGGGTCTGCTGAACAAGTCTTGCCATCCCCACGACTTGTGCGTCAATCCTCTGTATGTCGAAGTTCCTCCACTGCTTCTGCCTCCTCAACCTCATCTGGGTCCTCCACCTCCGCCCAAAGCCTGTGTGGTCAGGCCACCCGCGTTGTAACTGTGCACAAGGAATCCCACACACCTCCTTACTATGCTGGCAGCAGAGCTCAACGGCATCAGGCGGTCTTTACGTTGAAATGTCTGGGAAATAAGAGTCACACAGCTGAGGAGTTGTGGTCAGCTCTGCACTCGGAGTTTCGTAAATGGTTGTCTCCACTCAACCTGCAGCCAGGTAAGGCCGTGTGCGACAATGCTGCAAACCTGGGTGCGACCCCTCGCCGGGGCAAGGTGACACACGTGCCTTGTATGGCTCACGTTTTGAACCTTGTTGTCCAGCAATTTTTCACCCACTATCCCGACCTAGATGGGCTTCTGCACAGGGCACGGTCACTCTCTGCTCACTTCCGCCGTTCAACCGCCGCAGCTGACCGACTTGCATCGCTGCAGAAGTCTTTCGGCCTGCTGGTTCATCGCCTGAAATGCGATGTGACGACATGCTGGAATTTGACTCTCCACATGTTACAGCGACTGTGGCAGCACCACCGAGCCCTGGTGCAATACGTTATGACGTATAGCCTGGGCCAACGAGATGCAGAGGTGGGGAAGATCACGCTGATGGAGTGGTCTCAGATCAAGGACCTATGCACCCTTCTGCACAGCTTCGACATGGCGACGAATATGTTTAGCGCTGACAATGCCATTATTAGCATGACAACGGAAGGGCCAACAAGATCTACAAGGACCAGACGTTCATCATCACCAAGGCGGCAGGCATGGGACAGTGGGGGAGAGGGATTAACAAGGGCGCATGGTAGCAGCCAAACTGTTTAGGAAGGGACAGGAGCCCATGAAGAAATGGAGGACGAACTGTCGATGGGCATGGAAGACTCAGCTGATGAGGGAGACCTTGGTCAAATTTCGGTTGTTCGAGGTTGGGAGGATATGTCAGAGGAAGGCAGCATGGTTATCACCTCGCCGCCACCAACACAGCAAGGACTTGGTCCGCAGGGATGCGTAAGACACATGAGTGCCTTCTTGCTGCACTACCTTCAACATGACCCTCGGATTATCCTAATTAGAAGTAATGATGACTACTGGCTTGCCACACTCTTAGATCCCCGGTACAAGTCCAAGTTTTGCAAAATAATTCCAGCCATAGAAAGGGACGCACGTATGCAGGAATATCAGCAGAAGCTGTTACTCGATCTTAGCTCGGCTTTTCCACCAAACAACCGTGCAGGTGCAGGGAGTGAATCTCCCAGTTGTAACTTGACAAACATGGGACTGTCTCGTCATCAACAGTCAAACCGTACCAGCAGCACAGTTTTATTGAATCGTTTCATAATTTTTTAGACCCTCCTTTGCAAGGCCACCAGAGACAAGAAGTCTTAAGGCTGCTTTACACCAGACAATCTATCGTGCGATTGATCGTCGGGGTCACGGTTTTTGTGACGCACATCCGGCATCGCTGGCGATGCCGGCCTGTGTGACACTTCTTAGCGACGCAGTATCGCTCACAAATCGTGAGTCGGGTACTGCTCGCTAGGTTCCATAATATCGTTTAATTTAGTTGATCACCGTTTCCGTGGTAGCACACGCCATCCGTGTGACCCCACGGGAACGATGAGCAGCTCACCTGCCTCCCGCGGCCGCCGCCGGCTCTATGTGGAAGGAAGGAGGTGGGCGGGATGTTTACGTCCCGCTCATCTCCGCCCCTCCGCTTCTATTGGCCGGCGGCCGTGTGACGTCGCTGTGACGCCGAACGTCCCTCCCACTCCAGGAAGTGGACGTTCACCGCCCACAGCGAGGTCGCACGAGAGGTAAGTATGTGTGACGGGGGGTTACCGACTTTGTGTGCCACGGGCAGCGATTTGCCCGTGACGCAAAAAGGACGGGGGCGGGTACGATCGATTGTGAAATCGCACAATCGGTCGTACCGTGTAAAGCAGCCTTTACACATAGTCAACAGCTGGAGAGGATGATACATGAGTATCTCCAAATGAACATCGATGCCATGACTTTGCAAATGGAGCCTTGCTCATTTTGGGCTTCAAATCTTGAAAAATGGCCAGAGCTCTCCACTTACGCCTTGGAGATCTTGTCGTGTCCCGCGGCCAGCGTTGTCTCTGAATGTGTCTTCAGTGCTGCTGGGTGTGTGCTGACAGATAAGCGCACGCGTCTGTCCAGTGACAATGTGGACAGACTAACGTTCATCAAGATGAACAAGTCATGGATCAGCAAGGACTTTGCTACCCCGGTGTCATCCTGGGGAAAGTAAAGGCTTGTGGATTTGGATTATGCTTGATGCAAGTCAACATGTGAAGTTTACAACTGGGGCACAAGTGATGCCACTGATGTGGTGTCTGTGGGGCCCAATTTTTGGAAAAAAGGGAGACTCCGCTTGGAGTCCCCTTGCTGTGTTTTTAAAAATGATCCAAGATGAACAAGTCATGGTTCAGCAAGGACTTTGCTACCTACCCCGTTGTCATCCTGAAGACAGTTAAGGCTGGCGTATTTTTGAATGTGCTTGATGCAAATCAACAGGTCAAGTTTGCAACTGGGGCACAAGTGATGCCACTGAAGGGGTGTGTGTGGCCCAATTTTTGGAAAAAAGGGAGACTCTGCTTAGAGTCCCCTTGCTGTGTTTTACATGATTTTAGAAGGGCGTGCCATGCCTATATCTGTGTCTCCTCCTCTTTTTCCTCGTCCAGCTGTTTTGTTTTCGCATGAGTATATGTCACTTTCCCATGTGTTTGTGGTATGTTGTGAGTTGTTTGTCACCTTTTGGACACCTTTGAAGGTGTTTTCTATGTGTTTTTATGTGTTTGCCTCCCATCGTTTTCAATGGGGTTCAAGAGGTTCGTCAAACGGTTCGTCGAACGGCGCCTCGAACTGAGCCTTCAGAGGCTCGCTCATCTCTAGTAACCGCAGTCCTCCATGCTGACACATCAGTGTCTCACAGACACAGTAATAGAATGATTAGAAATAGAGTGTTCTGCTCCTCCTCACATTGTTCCTTTCAATTGTATTGGCATCTGTGATGGTGATGCCGATATAAATGAAAGTACGATCGTCGGCAGGAGGTCCACGGGGCCACAGTGACTCACGGGCCCAATCTAGACAGCTCACTAGTGAATCATCTAGAATGGAGTGGCAAAAATAAGGTGCTCAAAATATCCACTCTGATCTAGACGGCTCACTGCTGAATCACCTAGAACAGAGTGGCTAAAATGAGGTCCTCAAAAAATCCACTCTGATATAGACGGCTCACTACTGAAGCAGCTAGAACGGAGTGGCTAAAATGAGGTCCTCAAAAAATCCACTCTGATATAGACGGCTCACTACTGAAGCAGCTAGAACGGAGTGGCTAAAATGAGGTCCTCAAAAAATCCACTACGACACAATGTGGATATTATGAGGACTTTCAGCTGCGCTCTGTTACGGTTTTTGCTTTGAGGCTCCTCCCACTATTCAAAAAAATCCATTCCAGTCACTTCAGTACCAAATATACATAATGTAGTGGCTAAAATGAGGTCCTCAAAAAATCCACTCTGATATAGACGGCTCACTACTGAAGCAGCTAGAACGGAGTGGCTAAAATGAGGTCCTCAAAAAATCCACTACGGCACAATGTGGATATTATGAGGACTTTCAGCTGCGCTCTGTTACGTTTTTTGCTTTGAGGCTCCTCCCATTATTCGAAAAAATCAATTCCAGTCACCTCAGTACCAAATATACATAATGTAGTGGCTAAAATGAGGTCCTCAAAAAATCCACTCTGATATAGACGGCTCACTACTGAAGCAGCTAGAACGGAGTGGCTAAAATGAGGTCCTCAAAAAATCCACTACGACACAATGTGTGAAATTATAAGCACTTTCTCGGCTGCGCTCTGTTACTTTTTCGCGGTGAGGCTCCTCCCACTCTTCAAAAAACTAAATTTCAGTCACCTCAGTACCAAACTGTACATAATGAAGGCTACAGAGAGATCCTCAAAAAATCCTCTCTGATCCAATATTGTACGTTATGAAGACTGTCAGCTGCGCGGTTCCGTTTTTCCTTGTGAGGCGCCGCCCACTCTTTCAATGTCAGTCCTGCGGCCATGACTTGTGGAAATACGGTAAAATTAAAATTCCAGCAAAACTGAACAATCAGCGCTGTGTGGAATTATTTATATTGTAAAAAATAATAATAAAATGTAAGTTATAATAATAATGAAAATAAAAATTTGCCCTTTGGAAAAAAATAATAAATATAACAGTGTGAGCATCTAATAAATAAAAACATGAAATCATTCCAAATATAAATCTCATTCCAGCCCCTGCTCTGAGGCCTGGAGACCCCCACTGTAGAAACTGAACTGTGTTGTATGGAGAAAAGATCACAGAGATCATCAAAAAATCAACTCTGATCTAGCCACCTCACTAGTGAAGCAGCTAGAACGGAGGGGATAAAATGAGGTGACCAAGAACATGTGACTGCAGCGAGGCCTCAAGAAATCAACTCTGATCTAGACACTTCAGTAGTGAGCCGGCTAGATCAGAGTTGAAAAAATGAGGACCACAAAAAACCCACTCTGATCTAGACACTTCAGTAGTGAGCCGGCTAAATCAGAGTGGAAAAAATGAGGCCTCCAAAAATCAACTCCGATATAGCCGGCTCACTACTGAAGCAGCTAGATCAGAGTTGATTTTTTGAGGACCACAAAAAAATCAACTCTGAACTAGACGCAACCGATTTACCATGGCATGAAACAAGTCTGTGGCTGCACGAGAGAGAAATGTCCCCCAATCATCAAAAGTAAAAAGCACCTCCAGTATGTGTCTGTGTATAGGATTGTGTCTGTCTTTTGTGTATGATTATTTGTATGTGAATGTTTTCAAATATGTATACACTTCTATGTGACTATATCTGTGTATGTGTCTGTATATATGTGTGTGTATATGGCTGTACACAGGTGTCTGTATATATGTGTGTGTATACAGCTGTACGCAGATGTCTGTATGTGTATATGGCTGTATGCAGGTGTGTGTATGTGTGTACGGCTGTACGCAGATGTCTGTATGTGTATATGGCTGTATGCAGTTGTCTGTATGTTTATACAGCTGTACGCAGGGGTGTCTGTATGTGTATACGGCTCTACGCAGGTGTGTGTATGTGTATACGGCTGTACGCAGGGGTGTCTATGTGTGTACGGCTGGACGCAGGGGTGTCTATGTGTGTACGGCTGTACGCAGGTGTCTGTGTGTATACGGCTGTACGCAGGGGTGTCCATCTATATACGGCTGTACGCAGGTGTGTCCATGTGTATACGGCTGTACGCAGGTGTGTGTATGTGTATACGGCTGTACGCGGGTGTCTGTAAGGAGCTGTAGGCCCATCATACTGTGTATAGGGGAGGTATAGAGGTATATTATGTATAGGGAAGGGGTAGAGGCATCTTACTGTGTATAGGGGAGCCATGGGAACATCATACTGTGTATAGGGGAGGTATAAGGGCTTCATACTGTGTATAGGGGAGCTGTACATGGGAGGGACATTATTAAATGTTAAGTGGACACTTAGGAACCATTATTGTTATAGGGGAAGTCAGGGTATTGTGACCGTGAAAGGCACACTGGGGGCTCTATTACTTTCTAGGAACAATATGTGGGCACCTTTCTAGGGCACTTACACAGGTCATTAATATTTTCTAGGGGGAAATGTTACCATTTAGAGGGCACAAATGAGGCATTTTACCATGTAAAGAGCACAGTGGTGGCATTAATATGTGGGGGGCACAGTGGTGGAATTAATATGTGGGGGGCACAGTGGTGGCATTATGTGGAGGCACAGTGGTGGCATTATTAAGTGGGAGGCACAGTGGTGACATTATGTGAGGCCACAGTGGTGGCATTACTATGTGGGGGGCACAGTGGTGGCATTAATATGTTCGGAGCACAGTGGTGGCATTACTATGTGGAGGCACAGTGGTGGCATTATTATGTGGAGGCACAGTGGTGGCATTATTATGTGGGGGCACAGTGGTGGCATTACTATGGGGGGGCACAGTGGTGGCATTATTATGTGGGGGCACAGTGGTGGCATTATTATGTGTGGCAGTAAGAGGAGCATAGTTTTTGTGCACACAGCAGGTGCAGTAATAGGGACACACACGGCAGCAGTGGCTCAGTATTGGGGTGACGGCAGGATGAGGAGTTTGTGCACGTTGGGATTAGATGGGGTTCGGTGCCGGAAGTGTGAGGAGTCAAATATGTCTTTGTTGTAATTTCTGTAGATGAGTTGTGGCTGGAAGAAGTTGTCATGTCGGTCTGGGCCAGATGGAAAAGACGGAAAAGGTGAACAACTCCATCCGAAAGAACGTCAGCTGTAAGTCACCATCTATAACTGCACTGTGACCTTTTGTATGTGCTGCAGCACCGATATCTACCACTATATAGTCACCATATAGCGGTAACATCAGTGTCATCTGCCGAGGTCCACTATACCCACGATTAGTCTGCGCCACCGTAGTTATCATGGTTACCTGGTAAGGGGCCCACTCAGATGTTTTGACCCCCCTGAGCTGAAACCCTAGCTACGCCACTGGAGCCACCCCCTAAAGGCTCGAGTTCGGTTTGTCGAACGAGGCAAACACAAACACATAAAAACACATTATAAATGTAGACATACAGTTAATAAACATTGCTATAACACTTACAGGTCCCCGCGACTCGTCCTGCACTCTGTCTCCCGCGGCTTTTCCTTCCGATAATCGCTGCGTCCTCCCGGTAACCAGCACCAGCATAGGGCCTATCGTGACATCAAAATAGCCATGTGACCAGTCCCGTGTCTATTATCTCATTGGCTACAGACTGGTCACATGACTAGACGTCATTGCTAGGTCCTGTCAGTACATCTCTCCAGTACGCGGTGCTCGTTTGTGCATCCCCGTGTACCGGTGATATGCTCTGGCACATGGTCAGCTCCTCGTTCTGCTTCCCTGTTCCGTTATTCACCGGCTGCCACAGCCGGTCAATAACGGAGATCACCGTTGCTATAGCAACGCGCCTGTCAGCGGTGACGTCACTGCTTACAACACGCAGCTGCTGATCACTCACTGAGTGATATAGACTGCACGGGAAGCAGCAGCGTCTTCCTCCCATGCAGCGCTGTCTGATGTAGCAGAGCTGCATTGGTTGAAGGAGAAAGAAGACAGAAGACCATGGATCGTGGAGAGATGCGAGGGAGTAATAAACATGGAGTCTCTAAGTGTGTCTGTGTATTTATTTCTATTAAAGTATTTTTTCTCTGTGTGGTGTCTTTTTTTTTTAACCCTTTATTGGAGATTCTTAATGTCCGGGTCAAAGTTGCCTGACATTAAGAATCTCTGACTTAATACTAGCTAGTAAAACAAAGCTAGTATTAACTCATCATTACCCAGCGAGTCACCCGGCTTCAGGGCAGCTGGAAGAGTTGGATATAGCGCCAGAAGATGGCGCTTCTATGAAAGCGCCATTTTCTGGGGTGGCTGCGGACTGCAATTCACCACAGAGGGGCCCAGAAAGCTTGGGCCAACCTGTGCTGTGGATTACAATTCCCAGCTGCCTAGTTGTACCTGGCTGGACCCAAAAATGGAGCGAAGCTCATGTCGATTTTTTTTTTTTAAATATTTCATGAAATTCATGAAATAATTAAAAAAAGAGCTTGCCTATTTTTTTAGTTCCCAGCCAGGTACAAATAGGCAGCTGGGGGTTGGGGGCAGCCGTACCAAAAATATGGCGAAGCCCACGTCATTTTTTTGGTGGGCAAAAACTCCTGCATACAGTCCTGGATGGAGTATGCTGAGCCTTGTAGTTCTGCAGCTGCTGTCTGCTCTCCTGCATACACTACTGAATGGAGCATGCTGAGCCTTGTTGTTCTGCAGCTGCTGTCTGCTCTCCTCCATACAGACAGACAGCAGCTGCAGAACTACAAGGTTCAGCATACTCCATCCAGGACTGATGAAAAGAAAATTCCAGTAACTTGAGTCCAAACAGGAAATTCTTAAAATCGTTGATTTTTTTATTATTCACATATTAAAATGTCCATGTTGGGGTGAAACAGACCCATAGAAGAGAGGACGCGTTTCAAACACACGGTTCTTAGTCAATCTCTAAAGCATGTACTAACAGGACTTGTTTAAAAAGAAGGGAGTAGAAACCCAAACATGTGTTTAATCAAATGGAAAGAGCTTTTCATTAAAACATTAACCCTGTGAGGGGAACTTTTTCTATATACAGGTATTCACACACGGTAACATAGGAATGAATGTCAATCATTGAAAATAGCAGCATCAGTAAGCAAACAATATTTCATTTCTTCTATTTAAACCTGTGGGAGTTCTAGTACCCATCAGGAAAATCCACTTTATTTCCCTCTGAAAAAGAATATACTATAAATTCCCTCCTCTTTTAGGCCGAAAACACACTTCCGCATAAAAAACGTCCGTGTGACACGGTCCATTTTTTGGGTCCGTGTTCCGTTTTTTTGGGGCATTTCTCCGGTACGTATGGCATCCGTGTGATGGCGTATGCGAGCCGTGTGTACGTGTAAAATGTCTGTGTTTGTGTGTAAAATGCCCGTGTATGTGTACGTGGAATGTCCGTGTGGAATGTCCGTTTGTGTGTTGCACAATGTCGTTGATACATGTCGGCTGACAGCAGACAGAGTTGCGCGATGAGAATGAACTCGGGTGAACTTCACCCGACTTCATTGTCATGCCGCGGCTCTGTCTGTGTGCCGCGTACTGATTAGCGGTCACCTGTGAAGGATTCACCAGTGACCGCTAATCCCCCGAGTGACTGAAGTTAGCAGCCCTCTCTCCTACTTACCGCTCCAAGATCACCAGCGCGGCGAGGAACAGCTGTGCAGAGAATACGCGGCAACAATTACTTTGAATATGCCGGCCGCTCATAAATCAATCTCGTATTCCCTGCTTTCCCCACCCACAGACGCCTGTGATTGGTTGCAGTCAGACACGCCCCCCACGCTGAGTGAAGGTGACCGGAGCTGCAGCAGACACCGCCGCGCCTGTCAGCTCCACGCAGCTAATGAAGGGAATAGCGCGATCAGCTGAGCTGTCACTGAGGTTACTTGCGGCCAACGCTGAATACAGCTGATCGCGCTATTCCCTTCATTAGCTGCGTGGAGCTGACAGGAGCGGCGGTGTCTGCTGCAGCTCCGCTCACCTTCATGCAGCAGAGCTGGATGCGACGCTGGACCATCCTGGAGTACGCTGGACATGGAGGGCTTTTTCGGGCTTATAAAATTGGTGAAAAGGCAATTTATTAGTGTTTTTTTTTCTAATAAAGGATTTTTCAGGTGTGTGTGTTTATTTACTGTAATTTACAGATTAATCATTCAAGGTATCTCGGGGAGACGCCTGACATGATTAATCTAGGACTTATTGGCAGCTATGGGCTGCCAATAACTCCTTATTACCCCGATTTGCTAACGCACCAGGGCAAATCGGGAAGAGCCGGGTACAGTCCCAGAACTGTCGCATCTAATGTATGCGGCAATTCTGGGCGGCTGCTGACTGATATTGTTAGGCTGGTGGGCTCCCCATAACGTGGGGCTCCCCATCCTGAGAATACCAGCCTTCAGCCGTATGGCTTTATCTGGCTGGTATTAAAATTGGGGGGACCGCACGCTGTTTTTTTAAATTATTTATTTATTTTACTGCACAGTATAGACACGCCCACCGGCTGCTGTGATTGGGTGCAGTGAGACAGCTGTCACTCAGCGTGGGGGGCGTGTCTGACTGCAACCAATCACAGGCGTCTGTGGGTGGGGGAAGCAGGGAATACGAGATTGATTAATGAGCGGCTGGCATATTCAAAGTAATTGTTGCCGCGTATTCTCTGCACAGCTGTTCCTCGCCATGCTGGTGATAGGGGAGCGGTATGAGCCGGGGGAAGAAAAAAACCGAGCGCCAATGTAAGTATGACTGAGAACAGCAGAAAAAAAGGTAAGTATACTGAATTTAATTTAAAAAAAAAAAGAAAAATAAGATCGCTAGTGTAAAAACGCACATGCACGAAACGTGCTGAAAACGGACATACTCCGTGTGTGGTACGTGCAGGCACGGACCCATAGACTAAAGCGGGTCCGTGCCTGCATGCTGCCGGCCAAAAACGGACATGTTGTCCGTGTAGAAAAGCGCACACAAGTACTTACCACACGGTCACACGTTCCGTGTGATTTTACGTGTGTGTGCCATCTACCATTGAATAACATGGGTCTCCGTGTGTACGTGTCTCCGGTACGTGCAAATACGTACCGCACACGTACAGATTAAACGGATGTGTGTTGCGAGTCTTAGGAAGTTTTACTTTCTCAATAGCATTCACTTTCATGCAATCAAAACTATCAGCATGTATATCATGAAAATGCTGGGAAGCACTAGACAACTTTCTAGATGTGGTATTATTCACATCAAAAATGTGTTCGGATATCCTTTTTCTTAGGGAACATGAAGTGCTGCCAATATACTGCAGTTGACAAATTGTGCAGGAGATCAAATAAACCACATGGTCTGAACCACAGTTGATCACAGAAGTGATTTGGTACGTTTTTTTATCAGCATATGAAGAAACATTTTTTACATTCAACATATAATAACAAAGTCCATATTTCTTATGTCCACACTTATATGACCCTGTGGTTGGTAACCAATTACGGGCAGTTTTTGCATCTTCAACAGAACCACATCTACTAGTGTGATCACTTGGTGATAAGATGGAGCTTAAAGTCGTGTTTCTCTTAGAAATGAACTTCACCCCGTCTTTTAATATATGATGTAAAGTGTCATCTGTAGACAAAATTGGAAGATATTTTTTGACAATCTTGATCACATCATAGTAGTTGCTGCTGTATTTTGTAGAAAAAACTACCGGTAATTTATTTTGAAAATTATCTTTATTTTTATTCTTGTTATTCATTTCAAGATATTGGGATCTTTTTTTGGTATTTGCTTTAATTTTTGCCCTCTGAAGATTTTGAATATTATACCCTCTGGCCAAGAACCTTCTAACCTTCTAATAAAGAATCAACGATTTTAAGAATTTCCTGTTTGGACTCAAGTTGCTAGAATTTTATTTTCATCATTACCAAAGAATCTGCCGACTTTTGTCCTTGCACGGTCCACAGGCTACGGTCTCCTATCAAGCAGGTGAGCTGGGTAAAACCTTCCTTCTCTTTACTCCATCCAGGACTGTATGCAGGAGTTTTTTGCCCCCAAAAAAATGATAAGGGCTTCACCATGTTTTTGTATGCTAGCCAGGTACAGCAGGCAGCTACGGGCTGCCTCCAACCCCCAGCTGCCTATTTGTACCCGGCTGGGAACTAAAAAAATAGGGAAGCCCTTTGTTTAATTATTTCATGAATTTCATTTAATTAATTTGACAACTAGGCAGCTGGGGATTGGAATCCGCAGCTCAGGGTGCCCAAGCTTTCTAGGCACCCATGCTGCAAATCTTCTGGCGCTGTATCCAACTCTTCCAGCTGCCCTGGTGATGGGTGGCTTGCTGGGTAATAATGGAATTAGGGCTAGCTGTATATTATCAACTGGCCCTAAGCCCGAAATTCATGGTGTCACGCCAATATTAGACATGGCCACCATGAATTTCTAGTACAGATAAAAAAAACACAACACACAGAAAAATATTTTTATTAGAAATAAAACACAACACAATTAGTGACTCCATCTTTATTGAAATAAAGAACTCCCCTCCGCAATAATGCTGGGTCAAGGGTCCCGCGCCGTCCAATCCGGATCCAATATCATCTGATCGGTTTGCTGGAAGGCAAAATGGTCAGATGATGTGTCAGGTTCAAGGGCCTGAATCACATGACACAGCAGCTGATTGTATAAACAGCTTTTATACAATCAGTTGATGCATCAGTGCAAAAAAAAACCAAAACTACACACTTCAGTGCAGACTCCTGTCCGACAGCATCAGCTGATAGTTTAGCCGGCAGGGCGGTATAAAGCCGGCCACACCGCTCAACTTATAGTGTCAGTTGATTCCGTCAGGAGACCGCATCAGCTGATCATCGCCAGGTCTGAGAAAGAGAGAGAGAGAAAGAAGAGAGAGAAAGAAGAGAGAGAAAGAGAGCGAGAGAGGAGAGAGAGAAGAGAGAGTGAAGAGAGAGAGGGGAGAGAGAGCGAGAGAGAGAGGGAAAAAGAGAGACTGAGAAAAAGAGAGAGAGAGAAAGAGAGAAGGAGAGAGGAGAGAGAGAGAGACAAAAGAGAAAGAGAAGAGAGAGAGAGACAGAAGAGAAAGAGGAGAGAGAAGAGAGAGGGGAGAGAGAGCAAGAGAGAGAGAGAAAAAGAGAGACTGAGAAAAAAGAGAGAAAGAGAAAAAGAGAGAAAAAGATGGAGAGAGAGGGAGAAAGAGAGAGAAAGAGAGAGAGAGAGTGTGAGAGAGGAGAGAGACAGAAGAGAGAGATGAGAGAGAAGAGAGAGAGGAGAGAGAGGAGAGAGAGAAGAGAGAGAGGGGAGAGAGAGAGAAAAAAAGAGACTGAGAAAAAGAGAGAAAGAGAAAAAGAGAGAAAAAGATGGAGAGAGAGGGAGGGAGAGAGAGAAAGAGAGAGAAAGAGAGAGAGTGATATATAGAGAGAGAGAAGAGAGAGAGGAGAGAGCAATGCAACCTCATTCTATGAACTGCTCCGATTTTAGAGGTGTGTCCTGCGGCTCACAACTGATGTCTGGCTCCTCCCCTCAGTGCATAATTAAATTAAATTATAATTATAAATATATAATAATTATAAATTTAAAATTAAAAGTTAAAAAATTTAGAAAAAAAGAAATTAAATTCTTTACCAGGGCCGGGACTAGAACTCTTGACGTTATGCTTCTTAGGCGAGCGCGCTATCCACTTAGCTATTGCCTTTAATGATAAAGATAGGCAGATTTGGTAATCATGACGTATGCATTGCTGAAGTCTCTGCTGACCACGTGATTCACTTCATTGCTACATGGAGCTGATACAGAGCACTTGTGTTCTGTAGCAGAGCTGAGAGTGTCGTGTGGATTACGTCGGACCTGGAGGGGTATTTGGAGATTTAATAAAATGGTGAAACAGTGTTTTTTTAGTCTTTTATTCCAAATAAAGGATTTTTCGTTGTGTGTGTTTCTTTACTTTCACTTACAGTTTAATCATAGAAGGTATCTCGGGGAGACGCATGGCATGATTAAACGCATTATTACCCTGATTGCCACCGCACCAGGGCAATTTGGGATGAGCTGGGTGGAGTCCCGGGACTGTCACATCTAATGTATGCGGCAATTCTGGGCGGCTGCTGGGTGATATTGTTGGGGTGGTGGGATCCCCATACCGTGGCGCTCTCTATCCTGACAATACCAGCCTCCAGCTGTGCGGCTTTATCCTGGCTGGTATCAAATATGGGGGGAACCGCATTTTTTGTATTAATTATTTATTTCACTGCACGATATAGAGCCGCCTGCCGGCGTTTGTGATTGGTTGCATTGAGACAGCTGTCACTGATCATGGGGGCGTGTCTGACTGCAACCAATCATGGGCGCCGGTGTGCGGGGAAAGCACAGAATACCTGATTGAATAATGAAGCGGCAGCCATTTTCTAAAGAGGAAAAGACGCCGCAGATTTGTGACAGCCGTGCAGCGAGACACTCGTGATCGGTGAGTAGGAAAGAGAGAGGGATTGTGCTGGGGACGCAGGACGCAAGCAGATAGCAACGTGTGCACATAGCCTTACTGTGAAAAGCCACGTTTTTGTTGATCGAACCGTTCTCGAACCTAACTCGAACTGTCGAGCTTTTAACAAACAGGTCGAGTTCAAGCTCGAGCTCGAACACTCCCCAAAATCACTCGAACATGAAATTGGTGAACCTCGAACAACTCTAGTCACATGCCGCAGTCTTCGCCCTCCCCCTTAGTTTTCAGGAGCAGTCTCTTAGCGCGACTCACTGGTTTCACTTTCCAGTCTCGAGAGTCACTTCCGCCAGCCACGTTCCCAGGGGGAGGGGCTTCCACTTCGCGCTCTTTCTCGGGGAAGAAGACGCTGGGCTGTCGTTTTTCACACCCAAAGATGGCGGCAAAATGGCGACTTTTCAAGATTTTTACAGCGGAGCACCGCTGACTGTCCAGAACAAGAAACATTTCCACCAGGAATGTGAATGGGTCACTATCCTGTTCGTGACGGCAAGTTTCGAGGTGTGCCGCCCCCAATGGCAGCAGCCGGGCTGCCCGGATCAGGACCTGCGATGTGGCACGAGGGGTCTCCGGACCCGGGGGTCTCGCGGACACTTCGAATAAAAGGGGGGATTGATTGTATGTGAGATTTTCTATACAGTCCATGTCGCCACCCACGGTGAGTGGTGAGATGTGACACCACCGCTACTGTTGGGGAGCACCTGGGGCTGATGGGATGGCAGCTGGATGTTAACCCCTCTGTGGGTAGGGATGGATGCCCCAGGGCCCAGTGTCTCTGGTGGCTGCAGGGGCCGGCGCGCCCGGTCAGACCGGGGGATGTTAGGCTACTCTGATTGAAGAAATCACACATGTCCAGTGTAACCAAGGTGCCAGTGGCCAGAGCTCCGCGGCCGGGTGTATTCTGGTCCCTCACCCGGGGTCATGGTCTGTGTTACTCTCCTCTGCACTGTTTTCAGTTCTCTTTGGACTTCTCGGTATGGAACTCGGGAGTCCGCTTCCAGAACTACGGGTGGGAGCCTTGCCCGCAGACGCTGACCCTTGAGATCTAAAGGGGCCCTGGCGGATGACCTATCCCCCCCCGTGGGCTGCTGGTCTGCTATTGGGACTTTGGGTGGGACAGGACCTGTAATCCTGTCCTCAACTGGTTAATTAACAAAGTCGGTTGTTCTGGTCTCTGATTCAGGGTCCAGGTACCCCCTCTGTGCACGGTTTCCGGGTCGGTTCTCCGGTGTCTGAACTGGCGGGCTCCTACCCTGTCCACCTCGGATCTCCGGCAGCTGTCTTCCCGTCTCCTGTCAGACACGGACCACCGTCTGCCACCTAGCCAGCTCGCTGGGGCTCCAACCCCGACGCCTATCCTCTCTGGCTTCTCTCTTGCACTTTACTCTCTCTTCTCCTCTCTCAACTCTCAGGGCAGCTTTGCACGTTTCAACATCGCACATGCGATGTCGGTGGGGTCAAATCGAAAGTGACGCACTTCCGGCGTCACTTTCGAGATCGTAGTGTGTAAATGCTAAGATGATACGATTAATGAGCGCAAAAGCGTCGTTATCGTATCATCGTTCCAGGCTCCGACTTTTTCATAATTATGCTGCAGCAACAGGTACGATGTAGTTCCTCGCTCCTGCGGCTGCACACATCGCCGTGTATAACGCCGCAGGAGCGAGGAACATCAGCTTACTTGCCGCCGGCGGCTATGCGGAAGGAAGGAGGTGGGCGGGATGTTTACATCCTGCTCATCTCCGCCCCTCCGCCGCTATTGGCCGCCTGCCGTGTGACGTCGCTATGACGCCACACGACCCGCCCCCTTAGGAAGGAGGCGGGTCGCCGGCCAGAGCGACGGTCGCAGGGCAGGTGAGTGCATGTGAAGCTGGCGTAGTGATAATTTTCGCTATGCCAGCTATCACAAGATATCGTACCTGCGACGGGGGCGGGGACTATCGCGTGCCACATCGCAGCATCGGCTTGCGATGTCACAATGTGCAAAGCCCGCCTCACTCTCCACTTCAACTCTCACTTGAAGGTCAACTTGAACTCACTCTTTTCCCGCCCCGGACTCTCTAGACCCCCTAGGTGGGCGTTTCCTTCCACCTGGTCCTGCTCACTGGTGTGCCTGTCCTTCCCTGGGGGGGTGACTAGGGTTTTATTGGCTTAGTGTAACCCTCTGAGGGAAGGTGTTGTGCAGGGGACTATTTGTGTGTGACCACCTGGCGGCGAAAGGGCGTCACACTTTTCCTACCTGCAGATATTCTGTATCTGATGCAAGTGTGCCGCCCCCATGGCTGTAGCAGCCGGGCTGCTCGGATCTGGACCCGTTGTGTGTGGCTCTAGGGATCCTCCGGACCCGGGGGTCACCCGGACACACCAAATGAAAAGGGGGACGTAGTTGTACGGGGTTGGACGTACTCAGTTCGTGACGCCACCCACGGTGTGTGGTGAAGTGGGACACCACCCCTGCTGTTGTGGGACACCCGGGGGAGATGTAGTGGAAGCTGCATGTTAACCCATCCGTGGGTAGGGATGGTTGCCCCGGGACCCAGTGTCTCTGTGCATGGTATGCGACCCCGGACGTATCGGGATGGTTGGTTACTCACAGTTAATTGAATCACATGAGTCTTTTGGTAAACCAAGGTGCTGGTGGCTGGCCGCCGTGGCCGGTTGTACTCTGGTCCCCCACCCGGGCTGGTGGTCGCCGTCTTTCCCCTCTGCACCGGTGTTTGTAGATAGGACTTCCCAGTTTGGAACACGGGAGTCCGCTCCCGGTTTGTTGTGTACCTGAGGAGCCGTGCCCCTCTGACGCTGAACCGTGGGATCTACAGGCCCTGGCGGTGGCCCTATCCCTCTCTGTGGGTGGTTGTCTACTTTTCGGGACTTAGGTTGGGACAGGACCTATAATCCTACCCTCAATCGGTTAATTAGCTAAGCCGTTGGTCCCGGTCCTGGCTTCAGGGTCCGAGTACCCCCTCCATGCTACGGTTTCCGAGTCGGGTCTCTGGTATTGGTATCGGCAGGCTCCAACCCTGCCCCGGTCCACCTTGGATCTCCAGCTGCCGTGTTCCAATCGCCTGCCGACGGGGACCACCATCTACCACCTAGCCAATGTGTTAGGGCTCCAACCCTGACACCTGTCAGTTTAGCCTCAGGTCTACAGCACAGCCCTGGACTCCACTCCACTCCACTCCACTCCACTCCACACTCAAAACTGAACTGGAATTTAATCTGTTTGTTTTCCCGCCCCGGGCTGTCTAGACCCCTAGGTGGGCGCTCCCTACCGCCCGGTATCACCCACTAGTGTGTCTGTCTTTCCCCGAGGGGGGTGACTAGGGTTTCTGGTCGGCTGTATGTAACCTAGGTGAAGGAAGGTGTTAGGCGGGGGCCTATGTGTGACTACCTGGTTTTGCCAGGGCGTCACACAAGTTTATGGGGGAAATCTGCACAAAGAAATTTACTGTACCCGCAAGAGAAATGGACACGCTGCGGATCTGAGACACGCACCACGGTCAGATTACACTGAGAAGCCCAGTGGCCGGAGAGGTCTATAAATCCTTCCACTTTGCTGTAAGCAGCATCAAAAACTCACCAAACATTAATCATGGGAACGTTGTCTGACACTTCAGACATCAAATAATGTTAATTTCTTACAGGCGCCTACCTTCAATTCATCTAAACAAACATCATGGATTACTGTAAGAGAAATATGTGGCTGACCCCTGGCATTGCCCAGCAAAATCAGCAGCTTACTGGAGAATACAGAAGGCTTCGAAAAACTCAGGTTAGAGGGGTATTCTCATCTCCAAGATCCTATCCCAATATGTAGTAGGTATAATAATAATAATAATAGCAAATACCTCCACGTAGAAATGTAGTATAGTTCTTCTGATTATCTATGTTTCTTACCTCATGTGCAGGGCATTGCAGCTTAGGTTTCCATGGTTACGATCACAAGCACCTAAGTAACTGGCTGTCACCATATGAGTGAGCTGTAACCATGGATACCTAAGCTACTGTAATTACCTGCACATGAGGTAAGCGACAGCGAATCAGGAGACCTATATTACATTTCTGATTGGAGGCATTAGCGAATATAATTATTTTTACACCTACTAAATATTGGGACAGGATCTTGAAGATGGGAATACCTCTAAGGCCAAACACAGTGAAAGAATCACTGATGCTGATCACCACTGTGTTTTCTAGTTTGTTAGACAATCACTTTATTTTTTATTATTAATAATTCTAATATAATACAGAAAATAATAAAATCCATGTATTGTTTATTTTATGGGTTGAGGGATTCAAAAGAGATTATTCCAGAATTTTGCCATTAAGCGCTTTGAAAAGTTGCACTTTTTTTTTCACAACGCGGGAGCTGTGTAAGAAGTTTGCAACTTTTGGAGTGAGGCTCACGCCAGTTTTCAGATGTTCCTGACTCATTAAAAGGATTTTCCCACAAACAAAGTTTAATTTTAAAGTTGATTTTAAAACATAGATCTTGGATTAATAATAATTTCCACAATTGGACGTTTTTTAAAAAAAAGTTCCTGTTCTGAGATAATCTTATATATGTGCCCCTGCTACGTACTGTGTAATGGCCGTGTCTGACCGTACAGGGACATGGTGTGATCATACCACAGCTCCTGGGCAGGGGAGAAAGCAAATGGGAGTATACAGACAGTACAGCACGGGATCACAGCTTACCTCAAAGAAAGAATAATTTTTGATCCCGTACTGTAATGTCTTTATACTCTTTTGCTTTCTCCCCTGCCCAGGAGCTGTGGTATGATCACACCATGTCCCTGTACGGTCAGACACGGCCATTACACAGTACATAGCAGGGGCACATATATAAGATCTCAGAACAGGAACTTTTTTTTTAAACACGTCCAATTGTGGAAATTATTATTAATCCAAGATCTATGTTTTAAAATCAACTTTAAAATTAAACTTTGTTTGTGGGAAAATCCTTTAATGAGTCAGGAGCATCTGAAAAGTGGTGTGAGCCTCACGCCGAAGTTACAAAATTATTGCTCAACTCCGATCTATTGATCATAATGAACTTTGTCCATGGGAAAATCTCTTTAAGAGACATGCGCCTCCCAAAGAATAAAAACGGTCTGACTCCAGCACGACCCCTCATCAAGACTGGCATCATAACCGCTAATCCTGATGAATTGGGGAATAAATCTTTACTTGAAAGCTTTAAATGGAAGAGAAAAGTGGTGTCTGCAGAGAGGAGGTCATGTGACTGGCAGGTGCCGGCAGGTGAGCGGCAGTTACTGGTCACTACGGCAACTGAACACTTCTTGGATTGAGAGTTTTACATTTTGCAGGATCTCCAGGATTACACCACACTTTACTGATCATCGTGTGGTGAGTATCATTCTTTGTATCCCATGTACAGTACATACAGCACAATACACTCACATCACACAGTCTATATGCACAGAGATAAGGAGAGAACTGTTCCCATGATTTGGAAGGAGCTGTATAACTTATTTCTAGGGTGAATCTTAGGCTGGAAACACATCTATGCGAGTAAAATCGGTCCGACTGGGCTGAAAAAAACTCGGCTGATTTTAGTTCACGTTAGGTCCGAGTGCAACGCAAGTGCGATGCTTTTTCTGAATAAATTAATGATTTTACTAGCGTGTGTAATGCGTGTGTAATGCGTATTTTTTACTATTTCATCTGCCATTCAGCTCTGCTACATGGCCGCTGACAGCAGACACAGACAGCCATGTAGCAGAGCTGAATGGCAGATGACAGCAGACACAGACAGAGCCGCACGATCAGAATGAACTCGGGTTAACTTCACCCGACTTTATTGTCATGCTGCGGCTCTGTCTGTGCCGCGTCCTGATTAGCGGTCACCAGTGAAGGACTCACCGGTGACCGCTAATCCCCTGAGTGACTGAAGTTAGCAGCCCTCTTTCATACTCACCGATCACCGGCGCAGCGCTGCACGGCATTCACACTGCTCTGGCGGCTTTTACTATTTTGAAAAAGCCGGCCGCTCATTAAACAATCTCGTATTCCCTGCTTTACCCGCCCACAGGCGCCTATGATTGGTTGCAGTGAGACACGCCCCCACGCTGAGTGACAGGTGTCTCACTGCACCCAATCACAGCAGCCGGTGGGCGTGTCTATACTGTGTAGTGAAATAAATAATTAAATAATTAAAAAAAACGGCGTGCGGTCCCCCCCAATTTCAATACCAGCCAGATAAAGCCATTCGGCTGAAGGCTGGTATTCTCAGGATGGGGAGCTCCACGTTATGGGAGCCCCCCAGCCTAACAATATCAGTCAGCAGCCGCCCAGAATTTCCGCATACATTAGATGCGACAGTTCTGGGACTGTACCCGGCTCTTCCCGATTTGCCCTGGTGCGTTGGCAAATCGGGGTAATGAGTTAATGGCAGCCCATAGCTGCCACTAAATCCTAGATTAATCATGTCAGGCGTCTCCACGAGATACCTTCCATGAGTAATCTGTAAGTTACAGTAAATAAACACACACACACCTGAAAAATCCATTATTAGAAATAAAAAACACTAACAAATTCCCTGGTTCACCACTTTAATAAGCCCCAAAAAGTCGTCCATGTCCGGCGTAATCCAGGATGGTCCAGCGTCGCTTCCAGCTCTGCTGCATGGAGGTGACCGGAGCTGCAGAAAACACAGCCGCTCCTATCAGATCCACGCAGCAACTGAGGTGACTATCGCGATCAGCTGAGCTGTCACTGAGGTTACCCGCTGTCACTGTTGGAGGATCCAGCGGTGGCCGCGGGTAACCTCAGTGACAGCTCAGCTTTTCGCGATACTCACCTCAGTTGCTGCATGGAGCTGACAGGAGCGGCGGTGTCTTCTGCAGCTCCTGCCACCTTCATGCAGCAGAGCTGGAAGCGACGCTGGACCATCCTGGATTACGCCGGATATGGAGGGCTTTTTGGGACTTATTAAATTGTTGAACCAGGGAATTTGTTAGTGTTTTTTATTTCTAATAATGGATTTTTTCGGGTGTGTGTGTTTATTTACTGTAACTTACAGATTAATCATGGAAGGTATCTCTGGGAGACGCCTGACATGATTAATCTAGGACTTATTGGCAGCTATGTGTCGCGGGCGGAGGAGGGGACGCTGCGCTCTCCCACTGCTCGGGTCCGGCCGCTGCTGCTGCGGCTGCTGCTCGGTGGTGGCTCGAGCGGTGGGCCGGATCCCGGGGAGTTGAGCGGCGCTCCTCGCCCGTGAGTGAAAAGGGTGGGGATTGATTGTGGGGATTTGGTATTGTCCGTGACGCCACCCACGATTGTGGTGATATTGGTGACACCACCGCTGCTCTGGACGGGGATCCCGGGAGCGGTGACAGGGAGCAGCTTGGTTGTTATTTCTCCCCTCCGTGGGTAGGGGGTTGGTTGTCCCGGGGCCCGGTGATTGGGTAGGGATGGATGGCAGGCGGGTTACGGGGCCTGGAGAGGTGCAGGGTCGCGGGGGCAGCGCTGTGCCGCATGGCATGGTGGTACTCACTCAGCCAATGATGAGGACACAGTTCTCGGTAAAACACATGGCTGGATGGACGGGTCCCACAGACGGCTGCGGTGTTTCTCCTCCCAGCAGGTTGATGGTGACTGCCTTTCCCTGCACCTATGTACTGTAACGGTTCCAATGGGTTCCCACCGGTAACCCGCTCCCCAGCTTGGATATGGGCCGGAGGAGCCCCCTCTGCCCGCAGGCTCTGGCCCTGGGAAACGGTTGCCTTGGCAGTGGCGGTGTCTCCCTCTCTTGGTTGGACTGTTGCCTTCTGTCGGGACTTGGCTGCTGGGAAACCCAGGAGGTTCCCTTCGCTAACGAATTTGGCAAATTCACGGCAACTCCTAGCCTTGCTGGGGTCCGTAAGCCCCTGCCAGATGGTGCTGGCTTCTCTTTGCGTACCGGTCTGGTACAAGCCGGGCCACCGCCCGTCCACAGTCTTTACGGTAAGCTCTGATAGGCCACTCCTGCAGACGGTCACCACCGTCTGCCAACCTTGCTGATCCGTCCGGGCCACACACCCGGACCAACTTCAGGCTGCTCTCTTGCTACTTCACTCCTCTCACTTTCACTTCTCTAGCTGATCTCTCTCCACTCCTCAACTCATCTGCCTGGTTTTCCCGCCTCCAGGACTGTGAACTCCTCGGTGGGCGGGGCCAACCGCCTGGCCCACCCCCTGGTGTGAACATCAGCCCCTGGAGGAAGGCAACAAGGGTTTTGTGTCTGACCTCGGTGTGCCTGACCGGGAGTGTGGGGTGTGTTGGTGTTGTTCTCTGTGGCCCCTGGCTTGTCCAGGGCGCCACATATGGGCTGCCAATAACTCCTTATTACACCGATTTGCCAACGCACCAGGGCAAATCGGGAAGAGCCGGGTACAGTCCCAGAACTGTCGCATCTAATGTATGCGGCAATTCTGGGTGGCTGCTGACTGATATTGTTAGGCTGGGGGGGCTCCCCATAACGTGGAGCTCCCCATCCTGAGAATACCAGCCTTCAGCCGTATGGCTTTATCTGGCTGGTATTGAAATTGGGGAGGACCGCACACCGTTTTTTTTAATTATTTAATTATTTATTTCACTGCACAGTATAGACACGCCCACCAGCTGCTGTGATTGGGTGCAGTGAGACACCTATCACTCAGCGTGGCGGCGTGTCTCACTGCAACCAATCATAGGCGCCTGTGGGTGGGTAAAGCAGGGAATACAAGATTGTTTAATGAGCGGCCGACTTTTTCAAAATAGTAAAAGCCGCTGCAGCAGTGTGACCGCCGTGCAGCGCCGCGCCGGAGATCGGGGAACGGCGAGTATGAGAGAGGAGGGGAAAATGACCGACAGACTGTGAGAGAGGGACAGAGATAGTGACGGACCGACGGAGAGAGAATAGAGAGCGAGAGGGAGAGACCGACTGACAGAGAATAGTGATTGACAGACATTGTGAGACATCACTCGTTTCCAGTGTTTTAGGAAACATGCGAGAAATGTATTTAGAAAATCGGATGTCACTAGGATGGTGTGAGTGCCGTCCCGTGACATGCGATTATTTACACGCTCCCATAGACTTGCATTGGAGAGACTCGCAGTAGAAACTCGCAAAAAAGCAGCATGCTGCGATTTTTTTCTCAGTCCGAAAAAAAAAAAATAAAAAAAAAAAAAAAAAAAATCGCAAATGCCAGCTGAATCATTCACTAACGTGTGTCCGATTCCAATGCGAGTTTTTCTCGCATTGCTCTACTGCGAGAAACTCGCAAGTGAGAAGCAGCCCTTAATGAAATCCTCTCAGCAGATAAAACTCTGCAGATAAATGCTGTGTTACATAACGTGTGGCCGTCTAATTGGAAAAAGGAAAACAATGAATTTCTCTTCTCCCTGCAGCCGCTCACTTCCAGCTCTTGGGGCGGCCCCAGGGCAGTGACCAGTCAGCGATCACTACACAGCGAGCGATGGGTGAGATTACACAGCCCTCACTGTGTGGTGATCACTGACGGATCACTGCCCAGGCACCGATGACTGGAAATGAGTGGCTGCAGGGAGAACATCATTTTTTTCTCCCTGGAGTCACACTTCCTATCACATTGCTGCACATGGTTAAACCAGTATTTATCTACAAATAGCTCCTTTGCCTGCAGATTACTGGCGTTTTATTGAAGACACGTTTCCTTCTACAGCAGTATACCCCTCATGTTTTAAGTTTTGTTGGAAACTGACCATAAAAGACTATTTACATCATATGCAGACACTTGTTTAATGTATACACTATTTATGTTTAATGTGTTTGTTAAAATGACTGGTATAGAATAATTGTATTAAAGTAATCAACATTTTCTACCTACAACCTCTCCAATTTGTTCTTTAATTCCTTTTGTTCCTTCTTTCTCCTCTTCCTCTGCGTTGATTGAGGACGGAAAAAGAATACATAACTGCTGTAAAGTGTACGTGTTTGTACAAAACTTATTAAATAACAAATAAAGTTATTATTAAATTAAGATAACATTTTAATTAATTGTATAATTTTTTTCTGCTATGGATTCCTGAGATGACAGATGTCCCTGTGTATTATTGGTCAGAGGATCTGTTTTGCTTATACAGTATGTCTCAGTATATACATTAACCTTGACAATGTGCACGATTTCCGTTTTTGCGGTTTCAATTTTTCCTCCACTTCTTCCCAGAGCCATAACTTTTCTTATTTTTCTGTCTTCATAGACACATGATGGGTTTTTTTCAAAGTCGTCTTGTACTTTTGAATGACACTGTTCATTTTATCACAGTGTACTAAAAAAAAAAGAATATTCCAATTGCGGTGAAATTAACCCCTTCAGCCCCGGGGCACTTTCCATTTTTGTTTTTTGCTCCCCTTCTTCCGAGAGCCGTAACTTTTTTATTTTTCCATCAATCTTGCCATACGAGGGCTTGTTTTTTTGCGGGACAAGTTGTACTTTTAAATGAAACCATAAGTTTTACCATATGGTGTACTGGAAAACAGCAAAAAAATTCCAAGTGTGGAAAAACTGCAAAAAAAAAAGTTGGATTGCACAATAGTTTTGGGGATGTCTTATTCACGGTGTTCACTATTTGGTAAAACTGATGTGTGGGTATGATGCCTGAGGTCGGTGCGGGTTTGTAGACACCAAAGCTGTATAGGTTTACTTGTATCTAAGGGGTTAAAAAAATGCACAAGCTTGTCCAATAAAAGTGGCGTACGTTTTGCGCCATTTTCTGAAACCCGTAGAGTTCTCATTTTTTGGGATCTATGGCTCAGTGACATCTTATTTTTTGCGCCTCGAGCTGACGTTTCTAATGGTACCATTTTTGCGCAGATTCTACGTTTTGATAGCCTGTTATTGCATTTTGCGTAAAACTTGCAGCAACCAAAAAACTTAATTTTGGCGTTTGGAAATTTTTTGCCACTACGCAGTTTACCAATCAGATTAATTGATTTTATATTTTGATACATCGGGCATTTCTGAATGCGGCGATACCAAATGTGTATATATTTTTTTTTAACCCTTTAATTTTCAATGGGGCGAAAGGGGGGGTTATTTGAACTTTTAGGGTTTTTTTTTATTTAATATTTTTTTATGCTTTTTTTATTGTACTAGTCCCCCTAGGGGGCTATAGCGATCGCTCTGATCTATCTGCTGATCACAGCTATACAGCTATAAACAACAGATAGTCACTTCCTGCTTCCCTGCCGAAAGTGAAAACGTCATAGCTGCAGGCGTCATCAGATGACCCTGTGCTACCATGGCAACCGCCGAAAGGCACGTGATCAATCACGTGACTTCCGGTGGGGGCGGCGGTAAGTGAAAATCTTCACCGCGCGTATATACATCTCGCTACCAGACTTTGGCAGCGAGATGTAAGGGGTTAATGTTATGGGTGGAATGAGATTCCACTCGTAATATGCAGGCACACATGTCAACTGTTGAAAACAGCTGATATTTGCGCCGATCGCCGCCGCCTGCCCGCGGCAGGAGCTTAACGAGACACGCTCCATGACGGATAGATTCATCCATGGTCGTTAAGGGGTTAAAAAACATAATTTTGGGATTGTTTTAATGACATACACTATATGGGAAAAGGTCCTGGCAATAGAAGAATCCTATCAGTCTGATTACAGTGATACCAAACATGTCAATTTTTTTTTACTTTAGTGGTGGGAAGGAAAAAAAACAAACAAAAAACTTGGGGGGGGGGGGGTTTGTCGCCATTTTCTGAGATCCATAATGTTTTAATTTTGTAGACAATCGAGTTGTGTTATGGCTTATTTTTGTTGGGCAAGACACCATTTTTTGTTTACACCATTCTGGGATAGATATGACGATTTGATTGTTACAGCATTTTTATGGTATTGCAGAGACCAAGAAAATGAAATTTTGGTTTTCATGAATGTTTTCCATTTACAGTGTTTACCACTGGGTTAAATAATGTTATATCTTGATAACTGACTTTTCTGAATGTGGTGATACCATAGACTACTCATTTTTTTTTATTATCTTCATTTTAACCCATTCACTCCCTGCTACTTTTCACCTTTGACCAGGCCAATTGTTTCGTGACACATTGTACTTCAAGTTAGTGGTAAATTTAGGATGATATTTGTTTGAGAAAATATTTGGTGAAAAATTAATTTTTCAAAATTGTAATTTTTATGTCCTTAAGCCAGAGCGTTATATGACACAAAATAGTGAAGGTAGAAATAGCACTGATTCAGAACCAATAGGTATTAGAATAGAATTCCAACATGTATTACTTCTCCAGATATAGCAACATGTGACAATTTAAAACTTAGCCTTTAATTGGGTTGTTTAAAATGACGTGAGTACAAACAGTGATCCAAACACCAATTTAAAACCTGAAAATGGTGAGGCCAATCAATGATTCATGTGTTATGGTGCCATCATTTTCAAAAAGCAGGGGAACGAATGACATTCGCCCTTAAAATACAACACAGGATAAAGGAGGGGTGGGGTGTCCTATGCAGAGATACCTAATATGACACTGCTGGTTGGATAAATATGTACTGGGTAATATGCAGCTTCATAAAATAGTTGTGATCAAGCTAAAGATGGCATGCCAAATAACCCAGAAATGTTTCTACCCAGCGGTGATAATATCAGGCTTCAATAAATAAAGTAATTGCTCAGCTATGGAATCACAGATGTAATTCAATACATTATGGGACAATTAAACACATGCACTATAGACTACAGTATCCAGGAAATGGTAAACCCCCAATGGATATAATATGCTAGATAGTATCTATGCCCATAGGCGGACAGCATATAATGTAGAACCAAATGCAGTGTTAAGGCCACTTAAAGTGGAATAGTCTCACCAAATCCTTTCGTCCCGATGGTGGGTCAAGGTTCTCCCGTGTTGCTTAGTCCATATACCGGCACGGCGGGAGTAGTGGTTTGGTCACTGGTCCTGTCAGGGATTAAACTGACCCTTTAGTTATCCACAAAAACTCCCGCCCTTACAAGAGCAGTCCACAGCTGGCCCTGTTGTGGCTGACCCCAAGATCCAAACCAGGTGCCTCCCGACGTGTTTCACATCATCTGCTCATCAGGGGAGACATAGCACCTGAAGCTCGCGGCGGTGGCTCAATACAGAGCTCAACCCTATGTGGCCTGGTATCAAATTGACACAAAATAGTGAACAAACATTTCCCACATGTCTACTTTACATCTTCACAATATTTCAAACATTTTTTGTTAGGAAGTTGGAGGGGTTACGTTTATCAACAATTTCTCATTTCTCCAACAGAATTAACAAAAATATTTTTAGGGACCACATCACATTTGAAGTGACTTTGAAAATACCCAAAACTCACACCATTACAATAACAGCACCCCTCAAACTGCTCAAATCCATATTCAACATAGGTAAGGATGGTTGACCTCGGGGAGATCAACATCCAACACCGCGGAGGCACAATCATGTGTTTCTCATTGCAGTGACACTAGAACAAGGCCCCCTGGGAAAATATGCAAAACAAGAATGCCGCGGAGACACCATCACGTTTCTCAATGCTGGCACTTATTAACCCTGTAGGTGCTTCAGAGGAAATAAGGCAATGTGGAAGGAATAAATAAAATGAAAATTCCTTTCCCACAAAAATGTTACTTTAGCCTCAAGTTTTCCATTTTCACAAGGGTAACAGGAGAAAATGCCATGACCTCTTCCCAACATTGCCTGTACTGGGTACATCCTGACAGTCAGTGTGCTCCCAACCAAGAACATACCCAGCAAGTCCTGGCAGTAGCGGGAGCATGGGAGATATGCCCATGAGATCGCTGCCGGAGACTCTGCGTATGCAACAGCCAAGCCCCGTCTCACAGCCAGGTCTCAACTGTGTTTAACCTTCTAAATGCTGCAATTGCTATCGGGCAGGTTCGAGGGATTATGTTTCCTCTCCCCTCCGATTGGTACCTCCACAAAATGATAGTCAGGGCCTAATTGTTGCTGTGACGCCCTGGACCCCAGGGGTCACAGGTAACAACACCCACCACACCACACACACACACACACACACACATCCCTTGTGAGGACACACCTGTCACCCGAAAGGAAGACCTGATGCCTCCCTCAGGGCTGGTAGGGCACACCAGGTGGGCGGAGTCAGGCGGAAAGGCACGCCCACCGAGGAGACTACTGGCCTGAGGCAGGAAAAATACAAAAAAAGAGTGGGTAGTGAGGAGTGAGTAGAGAGTTGTGACAGGAGGAAGGAGAGAAACAGTCAGGGTCCCGGGTTGGAGCCTGGGATCCCCGAAACGTCAGGCAGACGGTGGTGGCCTCCTGCAGGAGTACCGGTATAGCGACTGGCGGAACCGTAAGGACCGGGCCAGGGTTGGAGCCCGCCGGACCTGAACCGGGGAGTCAACAGCTAATCGGAGCACCAGTAACCGGGTACTCAGACCCCGTCCTAGCTTAGAAGCCACTGAGTTTACGCAAAATTCACCGATTGCAGTCTGGACCTCACGGGTTCATCCTCACCCAAAGTCCCGAAAGAAGGCAACAGCCCACCGATACCGGGTGAGAGCCACCGCCAAGGGCCAAACATCCGACGGGCTAGCGCCTGCGGGCAACCGAGGGCTCTTCCGGCAGCTAAACGCCGGGGAGCGGGCTGACTGTGGTGCATCCCATCACCACGACCCGTGGGTGGCGTCACGACCCGTCCAACGACAACGCGGCCCCCGGCTGCGGACCTCGCCCCACACCACCACCCCACTGCCTCCCCTTAACAGAGCGACGTGCCTCCTGGTCTGGAGGCGCTCGAGCCACCGACAACCCGAGCCCGGACCTCGAGCGTCTCGGCCCGGCAAGGGAGCAGCCGAGCCCTCTCAGGGCGGGACATTGCCATGGTGCTTGAGGTAGTCATGATGACCTCTGGGTCACCAAAGTACAGAAAGCCTCTGGGATAATACCAGGAGCATGATCCCAGATGTCTGTCAGTGCTGCACTGAGTATAATATATTGCAAAGCGGGTGCATTTCAATACATTATACATGCAATCAGTGCAATAAAAACATAATGTCTCATATAGGTACTAATTAAAATAAAAAACAAAAACGTCTCGTTAGCTCTGTGGTGCTGGACTTTCTGCTTGCTGTGGTATTGTCACATTTAGACAGTGAGATGCAAGGCGTTAACAGGCATGAGTAGAACACAGATCCACTAGTGCGTGATAGCAGCACATGTCAGCTGTTTAAATCAGCTGACACGTGTAGGGAATTGCTGCTGGCGGTAGCCAGCGGAGATTAACCTATCACAATCCATGACACACCCAATACATCATGTGTCGCGAAGAGGTGAAGATCGGATCCTGATATACCCCCATTTTAGCTCTCCAACAATAATATATATTTACAATATAATTATATAAAAAAAAAGTATTCTACTTTGGTGCAACAAAACGTTTTGTGGAGAAACGTTATAGCAAATTATATAATTTAGTATTTTTGGTATAGAAAGTTAAAAATCTGCCATGAGGAGGAGAGTGGCAGAAGGAAGTTCTGCAAAGTGAAGCATATTGGAATGGTAAAAGTAGACACAAAATATCCAAAAGGAATGAATGGAGTGATATATTGTTTACAAATTAATGGTTTAGTTTTGGTATAGTCTTGCTGTAATATGATGTATAAAGTAATGATTATTGTACATATATATATATATATATATATTTTACACACACACACACACACACACACACGGTGATTGGCTGATACTTGTTTTTAGCCCCTTCCCCCCCCAGACGATATTTTGTTTGGTTTTTGCTCTCCTTCTTCCGAGAGCAGTAACTTATTTTTCCCCTCAATTTTGCTGTATGAGGGCTTGTGTTTTTGCAGCACGAGTAATAATAATAATAATTTTATTCATTTATATAGCGCTGTTAATTCCACAGCGCTTTACATACATTTGCAACACTGTCCCCATTGGGGCTCACAATCTAGAGTATTACTTTTAAATGCAACCATAACTTTTACCATATAGTGTAGTGGAAAGTGTAAAAAAAAAAAATAAATAAATTCCAAAGTCACACCGTCCGCTTTTTGCCAACGTTTCGGTTCTTATTCAGAGGCGGCAAAATTGATTCTGAGGTTGACCAAGAGCCCAAACATTGGCAAAAAAAACCCAAAAAAACTGACGGTTTGACTTTTTGCAGAAATCACTAAAGTAAAAAATAATTTCTCACAATCCCACGTGTGCCCCAAATTTGTATTATATTGATCATTTTTCTGAGCACCATTTACAATTATAAGGATCAGCAGTCTGATTGCTGATGTATTTCTGTTCATTACAGCTACACAGCTGTGATCACAGAAACACTCACCTCTTGTCACTGGCAGCAGCCGGCCGAGTGAAACAGGAAGGGATTAATGCTAGCTACAGGAGTTATCACATGACCCTGTGCTACCATGACAATCATTCGCTCACAGTGATCACGTCGATGCGACGCTGATGAAGCCGGGTAAGTGAAGATTTAAGGGTAAGGCATGGGTGGAACATGGATCCACTTGTGCCTGCAAGGCACACATGTCAGTTGTTAAACTCAGCTGACATGTGTGCAGTTCCCCACCAGCAGCCGGTGGAGATTACAGGTGGTCACGGCTTTAAGCTGGAATCCCTTACTATAAAGAACTCAGTCTGAAGATAATTGCTTGCACAGTGAAGCTTTGCATTTTATTTGAACTTTCATAATTAATACATTTAAATTGAAGAAAAAAATATATATATATATATTTTTAAAATATCTGCAGCATTAAATACATATCATATGGTGGCAGAATGTCTATCTACCAAGATATTTCCCTCAAAATCAGGACAGTCCAGCAGGATCCAAGATGGCTGGGAGCTAGATACATTGACACAGCGATTACATCACAATGGCAGGTGGTAGAATGTAGCAGCTGTATGACATCACAATTGCAGGTTCCAGAATGTGGCAGCACAAGCGCACAGCTAAGGTTCTTTGCACTCACTCACTGCAGGATGGAGGAGACACATGTGAGCGCTCAGAGTGGGGAAAGCGAAGAAGACAGAGGATTTGGAAACCAAAAGATGAGAAGGAAAGCGTGGAGAGAGAAACCGATTAGAGAACATGGACACTGAAAGGAGGGTAAAGACAAGAAAAAATAAATAAAGGATAACTGCTTCTTAGCGCACCTTCACAGAGCCATGACAATACTCAGATGTAAATGGAGGACGAGCAATTACAGCAAATCTTCCAGAGACTCAGGACCCAGTCACATCGGCCTGGTGGGCGAGAAAGGTGAGAAGTTATGGAGAATATATAACATTACTACAACTGTTCTTGTTACCCCATAGCAACCAGTCAGGCCTCAGCTTTTATTAATCCTGGCTGGTTTCTATGGATAACTAGGAGAGGTTTTTTGTTTTTGTTTTTTTTAAATTGTAAAGCTTTGATAAATGAGGAGAGGTTTCACCAGACTAAGTGGGGAGGGGGGAAAATATTTATATATATAAATAAATAAATGAAATATCCAAAAAAGGCAAAGTCAGTCTGGAAGGCCTCACATTGTGTTGCTTCACTCTAGGGGCGCACATGCATTAATGCAGTTCATTTGCATAGGGGCCTAATAAGTTAGGGCAGGGGTCTCAAACTTGGCTGAGTATAAGAGTTGCATATCGGAAAAAAAAAAATTATTGGCGGGGCTGCATTCTTTGCTGGACCCAGTGACATTTTTTAGTGATTCCAAATGTTTATAGAATAAAATATGCACCACTTTTTTTTTTTTTTTTAACATTTTTCGCTCGTTTATTATAACAAATGTGCACTTTTTTATTTCAGTATATATAAAAAAGTATTTTCAATGGGGAAAAATTTTTTTATTTTCCCCATTTTATCCACTTCTTGTAATAATATTTTACAATTACCACCATATAGTAATTTAAGCCAACATTTTGTATAATGTCTCCCCATCCTGTGGTAATGTGCCCATATTGTCCCCTTGTACTAATGTGCCCATCCTGTTGCAATATCCCTTGTTATTAGTGTAGATGTGTATATATGTGCCACAATCGTCACGGGGTCTAGGTGTCTGTAGGCCGCATGTTTGAGACCTCTGAGTTAGAGGGTTCACTTACATTCTGTTAATAGTCCCTTACCCATGTAGCGGAGCTGCGTGTATTAGACATTATATGTGGGCGAGTATGTACTGTGAAGGTGTATAAAACATATAGATGGGCCCTGATGATTGGTCTGTATGGTTGCTATGATAGGGATGCGTTCACAGGATTGGAAAGCTTTTACATACCTTCTTTATGATTGGCCTTTCAGTTGCATGGATACTGCAATGCTTTGTGTGATTGGACAGTTCTGTTACATAGGTGCTGGATTTTGGGACCTGGTGTCTGCTATAGTTGCTCTTTTTAGACATTTATCTGTACAAGTCAGACGGCTGTGACAAGGGCTACCAAACATCAAATAGCATAATCTATCTAGGCCCCCACCAAGACTCTCCAGTCATGTTTAGGCCCCCCCAGTGATGACTCCCAGCCCTCCCTTGTGGTGTATATGCCTCCTGCCCCTCATGTGGTGTATATACCCCCAGCATCTCCAGTGATGTATATGCACCCAGTGTTTCCTGTGATGTCTAGTCCCTCTGTCTTGTCTGGGCCTCATATCAGCCTCCCCAGTCTCGTATAGACCCCTCCCAGCCTCCTCAGTACCAAGTAAGCCCCTCCCAACCTCTTTAGTCCCGTATAGGCCCCCCAGTTCCATCTAGTCTCCCCAGTCACATTATGCCCCCAAGCCCTCCCCAGTAACATCTGTGCCCCGCAGCCCTTCCCGGTGATGTATATGCCCCAAGTCCTGTATAGCCCCCCAGCCCACCTCAGTAATGTATCTCACCCCAGCAATTCCTATGTGATGTATATACAGCAGACCCAGCTGACACAAACCTGGAAAAGCAGTAGTGAGAAGCAATAAGATAAATATCGCCTAATATCAAACCCGCACAAAGAAGCAGCCCCAGCCACCACAGTAGGAGGGAGTTCATTGTTTTACCAAATATAGCAGGGTAATTTTAAAGTTGATCATTTTGTGCGGCCGACCAATGATTGTAGAAATTTCCAATTAGCCTCCTGCCCTGATGTGTACAGATGCTCCCAGCACATACAGTACCCAGGGGCATACCGCTAATAGAGGCATGCTATATGATCGCTTTGGGGCCCATTAGTTAAGGGGGCACGGAGTAAGCACTGACACTGTGCCCCCACCAAGAATCACACTATCAATTGTATTGGCAATTGGGGACCTGCTAGGATGGGTGAGCCTGCCAGGATGGGAGACATTTATCAGGATGGGGCCATGATAGGGACAAATACCAGAATGTAGGAAGTCTATTTCATGATGGGGTCATATTTACCAGGAAGGGGGATGTTACTACAGGATGGGGGACATTACTACCTAATGAAAGGGGAGAGGAACAACTCGTATGTCTTCATAAGATTTAGAGATGTTCACACTTTGAAATGTAGATGTGAATTTCAGGATGGAATCGGATTGCATTCTAAGCTAAAAATCTATGTAATATTATGCATTTTTTCCATAAAGATCGATCCAACTGCTGACTCTAGAAAGAGCAGTGGGAGTGGCTCAGCTTCAATGTGTGTTAAGCAGCCATGAGCTTGATGACCCCCTGCTGAAGAGAAGACTGCAAAGGTAAGTTTAAAATCAATTGTTAACATAATAGAATTTGTTAAATTACCAGGTTGGAACTTTGTAGAAGGAAAAAAAATAAAAAGTTAAAAAATGGTGTTGCAGTTTGGGCACTCAGCTTGTGAAAGGTTCGCCATCACTGCTCTCTCATTACTCTCCCGCTGTGTCTACAGCACTCTGATGTGTCAGAACAGCGGAGCGCTATCATGTCACCACTTTGTGCCGCTGTGCTGAGATATGACGAAAGCAGCAGTTCAGTAGACTTGCTGAGGAGATCGGAGAGCGGAAGAAGTGAGTTTATGTATCACGGTGGCCAGACTACTATTGGGGCTGCACACTACTATATGGGGGGTTGCCTAAAAGTATATGAAGGTGCATAACACTATATGGGGCGCACAATACTATACGGGGTCTGCATAATAGTATATTGAGGAATACAAGCGGTGCATAA
The DNA here is from genome assembly GCF_048569485.1 of Anomaloglossus baeobatrachus. Classification (NCBI taxonomy): domain Eukaryota; kingdom Metazoa; phylum Chordata; class Amphibia; order Anura; family Aromobatidae; genus Anomaloglossus; species Anomaloglossus baeobatrachus. The sequence goes on from NW_027442397.1 coordinate 119,399, forward strand.
CACAAAATATGGGGTGTATTATAATACATGGAGGACATAAGGTCCATTAATCTATGGAGGACTATGTAGGGCCCATTATACTATGTGGAAAGTTTTGTCAGGCCAATAATATTTCAAGGACTATGAGGGAGTCTTTATAATTTACTTATTACTGGAGTGCCATTATACAGTATGAAAGTTTGTGTGAGGGTCTATCAGACTGTCTGTCTGTGAACCATTATACTGTGAGGAGGGCTGTATGGAGACCATTATACCATTTGGAGAGATAGGAGGAGCCATTATACTATACAGGGGCCCATTATACTGCATGGAAGGCTGTGGGGGGGGCACAGTTGGGGATCTTACTGTGTTAAGTGTCACCATTCATTGCCAGGGTAATTGAAAAAGGGTACAGTAGGGTGATATGCATGTGGACAAATTTAATATGTAATATAACAGCTTACAACTACACTGAGAGCCCCGAGCAGGCGCTGGCCCACAAACCGTCCCGGCGGCGGCCCCGAGCAGGCGCTGGCCCACAAACCGTCCCGGCGGCGGCCCCGAGCAGGCGCTGGCCCACAAACCGTCCCGGCGGCGGCCCCGAGCAGGCGCTGGCCCACAAACCGTCCCGGCGGCGGCCCCGAGCAGGCGCTGGCCCACAAACCGTCCCGGCGGCGGCCCCGAGCAGGCGCTGGCCCACAAACCGTCCCGGCGGCGGCCCCGAGCAGGCGCTGGCCCACAAACCGTCCCGGCGGCGGCCCCGAGCAGGCGCTGGCCCACAAACCGTCCCGGCGGCGGCCCCGAGCAGGCGCTGGCCCACAAACCGTCCCGGCGGCGGCCCCGAGCAGGCGCTGGCCCACAAACCGTCCCGGCGGCGGCCCCGAGCAGGCGCTGGCCCACAAACCGTCCCGGCGGCGGCCCCGAGCAGGCGCTGGCCCACAAACCGTCCCGGCGGCGGCCCCGAGCAGGCGCTGGCCCACAAACCGTCCCGGCGGCGGCCCCGAGCAGGCGCTGGCCCACAAACCGTCCCGGCGGCGGCCCCGAGCAGGCGCTGGCCCACAAACCGTCCCGGCGGCGGCCCCGAGCAGGCGCTGGCCCACAAACCGTCCCGGCGGCGGCCCCGAGCAGGCGCTGGCCCACAAACCGTCCCGGCGGCGGCCCCGAGCAGGCGCTGGCCCACAAACCGTCCCGGCGGCGGCCCCGAGCAGGCGCTGGCCCACAAACCGTCCCGGCGGCGGCCCCGAGCAGGCGCTGGCCCACAAACCGTCCCGGCGGCGGCCCCGAGCAGGCGCTGGCCCACAAACCGTCCCGGCGGCGGCCCCGAGCAGGCGCTGGCCCACAAACCGTCCCGGCGGCGGCCCCGAGCAGGCGCTGGCCCACAAACCGTCCCGGCGGCGGCCCCGAGCAGGCGCTGGCCCACAAACCGTCCCGGCGGCGGCCCCGAGCAGGCGCTGGCCCACAAACCGTCCCGGCGGCGGCCCCGAGCAGGCGCTGGCCCACAAACCGTCCCGGCGGCGGCCCCGAGCAGGCGCTGGCCCACAAACCGTCCCGGCGGCGGCCCCGAGCAGGCGCTGGCCCACAAACCGTCCCGGCGGCGGCCCCGAGCAGGCGCTGGCCCACAAACCGTCCCGGCGGCGGCCCCGAGCAGGCGCTGGCCCACAAACCGTCCCGGCGGCGGCCCCCGAGCAGGCGCTGGCCCACAAACCGTCCCGGCGGCGGCCCCGAGCAGGCGCTGGCCCACAAACCGTCCCGGCGGCGGCCCCGAGCAGGCGCTGGCCCACAAACCGTCCCGGCGGCGGGCCCCGAGCAGGCGCTGGCCCACAAACCGTCCCGGCGGCGGCCCCGAGCAGGCGCTGGCCCACAAACCGTCCCGGCGGCGGCCCCCGAGCAGGCGCTGGCCCACAAACCGTCCCGGCGGCGGCCCCGAGCAGGCGCTGGCCCACAAACCGTCCCGGCGGCGGCCCCGAGCAGGCGCTGGCCCACAAACCGTCCCGGCGGCGGCCCCGAGCAGGCGCTGGCCCACAAACCGTCCCGGCGGCGGCCCCGAGCAGGCGCTGGCCCACAAACCGTCCCGGCGGCGGCCCCGAGCAGGCGCTGGCCCACAAACCGTCCCGGCGGCGGCCCCGAGCAGGCGCTGGCCCACAAACCGTCCCGGCGGCGGCCCGAGCAGGCGCTGGCCCACAAACCGTCCCGGCGGCGGCCCCGAGCAGGCGCTGGCCCACAAACCGTCCCGGCGGCGGCCCCGAGCAGGCGCTGGCCCACAAACCGTCCCGGCGGCGGCCCCGAGCAGGCGCTGGCCCACAAACCGTCCCGGCGGCGGCCCCGAGCAGGCGCTGGCCCACAAACCGTCCCGGCGGCGGCCCCGAGCAGGCGCTGGCCCACAAACCGTCCCGGCGGCGGCCCCGAGCAGGCGCTGGCCCACAAACCGTCCCGGCGGCGGCCCCGAGCAGGCGCTGGCCCACAAACCGTCCCGGCGGCGGCCCCGAGCAGGCGCTGGCCCACAAACCGTCCCGGCGGCGGCCCCGAGCAGGCGCTGGCCCACAAACCGTCCCGGCGGCGGCCCCGAGCAGGCGCTGGCCCACAAACCGTCCCGGCGGCGGCCCCGAGCAGGCGCTGGCCCACAAACCGTCCCGGCGGCGGCCCCGAGCAGGCGCTGGCCCACAAACCGTCCCGGCGGCGGCCCCGAGCAGGCGCTGGCCCACAAACCGTCCCGGCGGCGGCCCCGAGCAGGCGCTGGCCCACAAACCGTCCCGGCGGCGGCCCCGAGCAGGCGCTGGCCCACAAACCGTCCCGGCGGCGGCCCCGAGCAGGCGCTGGCCCACAAACCGTCCCGGCGGCGGCCCCGAGCAGGCGCTGGCCCACAAACCGTCCCGGCGGCGGCCCCGAGCAGGCGCTGGCCCACAAACCGTCCCCGGCGGCGGCCCCGAGCAGGCGCTGGCCCACAAACCGTCCCCGGCGGCGGCCCCGAGCAGGCGCTGGCCCACAAACCGTCCCGGCGGCGGCCCCGAGCAGGCGCTGGCCCACAAACCGTCCCGCGGCGGCCCCGAGCAGGCGCTGGCCCACAAACCGTCCCGGCGGCGGCCCCGAGCAGGCGCTGGCCCACAAACCGTCCCGGCGGCGGCCCCGAGCAGGCGCTGGCCCACAAACCGTCCCGGCGGCGGCCCCGAGCAGGCGCTGGCCCACAAACCGTCCCGGCGGCGGCCCCGAGCAGGCGCTGGCCCACAAACCGTCCCGGCGGCGGCCCCGAGCAGGCGCTGGCCCACAAACCGTCCCCGGCGGCGGCCCCGAGCAGGCGCTGGCCCACAAACCGTCCCGGCGGCGGCCCCGAGCAGGCGCTGGCCCACAAACCGTCCCGGCGGCGGCCCCGAGCAGGCGCTGGCCCACAAACCGTCCCGGCGGCGGCCCCGAGCAGGCGCTGGCCCACAAACCGTCCCGGCGGCGGCCCCGAGCAGGCGCTGGCCCACAAACCGTCCCGGCGGCGGCCCCGAGCAGGCGCTGGCCCACAAACCGTCCCGGCGGCGGCCCCGAGCAGGCGCTGGCCCACAAACCGTCCCGGCGGCGGCCCCGAGCAGGCGCTGGCCCACAAACCGTCCCGGCGGCGGCCCCGAGCAGGCGCTGGCCCACAAACCGTCCCGGCGGCGGCCCCGAGCAGGCGCTGGCCCACAAACCGTCCCGGCGGCGGCCCCCGAGCAGGCGCTGGCCCACAAACCGTCCCGGCGGCGGCCCCGAGCAGGCGCTGGCCCACAAACCGTCCCGGCGGCGGCCCCGAGCAGGCGCTGGCCCACAAACCGTCCCGGCGGCGGCCCCGAGCAGGCGCTGGCCCACAAACCGTCCCGGCGGCGGCCCCGAGCAGGCGCTGGCCCACAAACCGTCCCGGCGGCGGCCCCGAGCAGGCGCTGGCCCACAAACCGTCCCGGCGGCGGCCCCGAGCAGGCGCTGGCCCACAAACCGTCCCGGCGGCGGCCCCGAGCAGGCGCTGGCCCACAAACCGTCCCGGCGGCGGCCCCGAGCAGGCGCTGGCCCACAAACCGTCCCGGCGGCGGCCCCGAGCAGGCGCTGGCCCACAAACCGTCCCGGCGGCGGCCCCGAGCAGGCGCTGGCCCACAAACCGTCCCGGCGGCGGCCCCGAGCAGGCGCTGGCCCACAAACCGTCCCGGCGGCGGCCCCGAGCAGGCGCTGGCCCACAAACCGTCCCGGCGGCGGCCCCGAGCAGGCGCTGGCCCACAAACCGTCCCGGCGGCGGCCCCGAGCAGGCGCTGGCCCACAAACCGTCCCGGCGGCGGCCCCGAGCAGGCGCTGGCCCACAAACCGTCCCGGCGGCGGCCCCGAGCAGGCGCTGGCCCACAAACCGTCCCGGCGGCGGCCCCGA
>NW_027442398.1:0-123559 GCF_048569485.1 Anomaloglossus baeobatrachus
GCTTGCATCTGTTATAGTTTTGGAGAAAAATGTGTTCATTTCATGTATGCGCGAAATGCCTTAAAAATGGCTTTAAAATGGATTTGGAGCATGGAGACGATTATCTCGGATTGCAAGATAACCAAACAAAACTTTTAGTGGATTTCTACTTATTTTATTAAATATCATCTCCACCAAACAGGACAAGCTTGCATCTGTTATAGTTTTGGAGAAAAATGTGTTCATTTCATGTATGCGCGAAATGCCATAAAAATGGCTTTAAAATGGATTTGGAGCATGGAGACGATTATCTCGGGATTGCAAGATAACCAAACAAAACTTTTAGTGGATTTCTACTTATTTTATTAAATATCATCTCCACCAAACAGGACAAGCTTGCATCTGTTATAGTTTTGGAGAAAAATGTGTTCATTTCATGTATGCGCGAAATGCCTTAAAAATGGCTTTAAATGGATTTGGAGCATGGAGACGATTATCTCGGGATTGCAATATAACCAAACAAAACTTTTAGTGGATTTCTACTTATTTTATTAAATATCATCTCCACCAAACAGGACAAGCTTGCATCTGTTATAGTTTTGGAGAAAAATGTGTTCATTTCATGTATGCGCGAAATGCCTTAAAAATGGCTTTAAAATGGATTTGGAGCATGGAGACGATTATCTCGGGATTGCAAGATAACCAAACAAAACTTTTAGTGGATTTCTACTTATTTTATTAAATATCATCTCCACCAAACAGGACAAGCTTGCATCTGTTATAGTTTTGGAGAAAAATGTGTTCATTTCATGTATGCGCGAAATGCCTTAAAAATGGCTTTAAAATGGATTTGGAGCATGGAGACGATTATCTCGGGATTGCAAGATAACCAAACAAAACTTTTAGTGGATTTCTACTTATTTTATTAAATATCATCTCCACCAAACAGGACAAGCTTGCATCTGTTATAGTTTTGGAGAAAAATGTGTTCATTTCATGTATGCGCGAAATGCCTTAAAAATGGCTTTAAAATGGATTTGGAGCATGGAGACGATTATCTCGGGATTGCAAGATAACCAAACAAAACTTTTAGTGGATTTCTACTTATTTTATTAAATATCATCTCCACCAAACAGGACAAGCTTGCATCTGTTATAGTTTTGGAGAAAAATGTGTTAATTTCATGTATGCGCGAAATGCCTTAAAAATGGCTTTAAAATGGATTTGGAGCATGGAGACGATTATCTCGGGATTGCAAGATAACCAAACAAAACTTTTAGTGGATTTCTACTTATTTTATTAAATATCATCTCCACCAAACAGGACAAGCTTGCATCTGTTATAGTTTTGGAGAAAAATGTGTTCATTTCATGTATGCGCGAAATGCCTTAAAAATGGCTTTAAAATGGATTTGGAGCATGAGACGATTATCTCGGGATTGCAAGATAACCAAACAAAACTTTTAGTGGATTTCTACTTATTTTATTAAATATCATCTCCACCAAACAGGACAAGCTTGCATCTGTTAAAGTTTTGGAGAAAAATGTGTTCATTTCATGTATGCGCGAAATGCCTTAAAAATGGCTTTAAAATGGATTTGGAGCATGGAGACGATTATCTCGGGATTGCAAGATAACCAAACAAAACTTTTAGTGGATTTCTACTTATTTTATTAAATATCATCTCCACCAAACAGGACAAGCTTGCATCTGTTATAGTTTTGGAGAAAAATGTGTTCATTTCATGTATGCGCGAAATGCCTTAAAAATGGCTTTAAATGGATTTGGAGCATGGAGACGATTATCTCGGGATTGCAAGATAACCAAACAAAACTTTTAGTGGATTTCTACTTATTTTATTAAATATCATCTCCACCAAACAGGACAAGCTTGCATCTGTTATAGTTTTGGAGAAAAATGTGTTCATTTCATGTATGCGCGAAATGCCTTAAAAATGGCTTTAAAATGGATTTGGAGCATGGAGACGATTATCTCGGGATTGCAAGATAACCAAACAAAACTTTTAGTGGATTTCTACTTATTTTATTAAATATCATCTCCACCAAACAGGACAAGCTTGCATCTGTTATAGTTTTGGAGAAAAATGTGTTCATTTCATGTATGCGCGAAATGCCTTAAAAATGGCTTTAAAATGGATTTGGAGCATGGAGACGATTATCTCGGGATTGCAAGATAACCAAACAAAACTTTTAGTGGATTTCTACTTATTTTATTAAATATCATCTCCACCAAACAGGACAAGCTTGCATCTGTTATAGTTTTGGAGAAAAATGTGTTCATTTCATGTATGCGCGAAATGCCTTAAAAATGGCTTTAAAATGGATTTGGAGCATGGAGACGATTATCTCGGGATTGCAAGATAACCAAACAAAACTTTTAGTGGATTTCTACTTATTTTATTAAATATCATCTCCACCAAACAGGACAAGCTTGCATCTGTTATAGTTTTGGAGAAAAATGTGTTCATTTCATGTATGCGCGAAATGCCTTAAAAATGGCTTTAAAATGGATTTGGAGCATGGAGACGATTATCTCGGATTGCAAGATAACCAAACAAAACTTTTAGTGGATTTCTACTTATTTTATTAAATATCATCTCCACCAAACAGGACAAGCTTGCATCTGTTATAGTTTTGGAGAAAAATGTGTTCATTTCATGTATGCGCGAAATGCCTTAAAAATGGCTTTAAAATGGATTTGGAGCATGGAGACGATTATCTCGGGATTGCAAGATAACCAAACAAAACTTTTAGTGGATTTCTACTTATTTTATTAAATATCATCTCCACCAAACAGGACAAGCTTGCATCTGTTATAGTTTTGGAGAAAAATGTGTTCATTTCATGTATGCGCGAAATGCCTTAAAAATGGCTTTAAATGGATTTGGAGCATGGAGACGATTATCTCGGGATTGCAAGATAACCAAACAAAACTTTTAGTGGATTTCTACTTATTTTATTAAATATCATCTCCACCAAACAGGACAAGCTTGCATCTGTTATAGTTTTGGAGAAAAATGTGTTCATTTCATGTATGCGCGAAATGCCTTAAAAATGGCTTTAAAATGGATTTGGAGCATGGAGACGATTATCTCGGGATTGCAAGATAACCAAACAAAACTTTTAGTGGATTTCTACTTATTTTATTAAATATCATCTCCACCAAACAGGACAAGCTTGCATCTGTTATAGTTTTGGAGAAAAATGTGTTCATTTCATGTATGCGCGAAATGCCTTAAAAATGGCTTTAAAATGGATTTGGAGCATGGAGACGATTATCTCGGGATTGCAAGATAACCAAACAAAACTTTTAGTGGATTTCTACTTATTTTATTAAATATCATCTCCACCAAACAGGACAAGCTTGCATCTGTTATAGTTTTGGAGAAAAATGTGTTCATTTCATGTATGCGCGAAATGCCTTAAAAATGGCTTTAAAATGGATTTGGAGCATGGAGACGATTATCTCGGGATTGCAAGATAACCAAACAAAACTTTTAGTGGATTTCTACTTATTTTATTAAATATCATCTCCACCAAACAGGACAAGCTTGCATGTGTTATAGTTTTGGAGAAAAATGTGTTCATTTCATGTATGCGCGAAATGCCTTAAAAATGGCTTTAAAATGGATTTGGAGCATGGAGACGATTATCTCGGGATTGCAAGATAACCAAACAAAACTTTTAGTGGATTTCTACTTATTTTATTAAATATCATCTCCACCAAACAGGACAAGCTTGCATCTGTTATAGTTTTGGAGAAAAATGTGTTCATTTCATGTATGCGCGAAATGCCTTAAAAATGGCTTTAAAATGGATTTGGAGCATGGAGACGATTATCTCGGATTGCAATATAACCAAACAAAACTTTTAGTGGATTTCTACTTATTTTATTAAATATCATCTCCACCAAACAGGACAAGCTTGCATCTGTTATAGTTTTGGAGAAAAATGTGTTCATTTCATGTATGCGCGAAATGCCTTAAAAATGGCTTTAAAATGGATTTGGAGCATGGAGACGATTATCTCAGGATGGCAATATAAACAAACGAAACTTTTAGTAGATTTCTACTTATTTTATTAAATATTATCTCCACCAAACAGGACAAGCTTGCATCTGTTATAGTTTTGGAGAAAAATGTGTTCATTTCATGTATGCGCGAAATGCCTTAAAAATGGCTTTAAAATGGATTTGGAGCATGGAGACGATTATCTCGGGATTGCAAGATAACCAAACAAAACTTTTAGTGGATTTCTACTTCTTTTATTAAATATCATCTCCACCAAACAGGACAAGCTTGAATCTGTTATAGTTTTGGAGAAAAATGTGTTCATTTCATGTATGCGCGAAATGCCTTAAAAATGGCTTTAAAATGGATTTGGAGCATGGAGACGATTATCTCGGGATTGCAAGATAACCAAACAAAACTTATAGTGGATTTCTACTTATTTTATTAAATATCATCTCCACCAAACAGGACAAGCTTGCATCTGTTAAAGTTTTGGAGAAAAATGTGTTCATTTCATGTATGCGCGAAATGCCTTAAAAATGGCTTTAAAATGGATTTGGAGCATGGAGACGATTATCTCGGGATTGCAAGATAACCAAACAAAACTTTTAGTGGATTTCTACTTATTTTATTAAATATCATCTCCACCAAACAGGACAAGCTTGCATCTGTTATAGTTTTGGAGAAAAATGTGTTCATTTCATGTATGCGCGAAATGCCTTAAAAATGGCTTTAAAATGGATTTGGAGCATGGAGACGATTATCTCGGGATTGCAAGATAACCAAACAAAACTTTTAGTGGATTTCTACTTATTTTATTAAATATCATCTCCACCAAACAGGACAAGCTTGCATCTGTTATAGTTTTGGAGAAAAATGTGTTCATTTCATGTATGCGCGAAATGCCTTAAAAATGGCTTTAAAATGGATTTGGAGCATGGAGACGATTATCTCGGGATTGCAAGATAACCAAACAAAACTTTTAGTGGATTTCTACTTATTTTATTAAATATCATCTCCACCAAACAGGACAAGCTTGCATCTGTTATAGTTTTGGAGAAAAATGTGTTCATTTCATGTATGCGCGAAATGCCTTAAAAATGGCTTTAAAATGGATTTGGAGCATGGAGACGATTATCTCGGGATTGCAATATAACCAAACAAAACTTTTAGTGGATTTCTACTTATTTTATTAAATATCATCTCCACCAAACAGGACAAGCTTGCATCTGTTATAGTTTTGGAGAAAAATGTGTTCATTTCATGTATGCGCGAAATGCCTTAAAAATGGCTTTAAAATGGATTTGGAGCATGGAGACGATTATCTCGGGATTGCAAGATAACCAAACAAAACGTTTAGAAGATTTCTACTTATTTTATTAAATATCATCTCCACCAAACAGGACAAGCTTGCATCTGTTATAGTTTTGGAGAAAAATGTGTTCATTTCATGTATGCGCGAAATGCCTTAAAAATGGCTTTAAAATGGATTTGGAGCATGGAGACGATTATCTCGGGATTGCAAGATAACCAAACAAAACTTTTAGTGGATTTCTACTTATTTTATTAAATATCATCTCCACCAAACAGGACAAGCTTGCATCTGTTATAGTTTTGGAGAAAAATGTGTTCATTTCATGTATGCGCGAAATGCCTTAAAAATGGCTTTAAAATGGATTTGGAGCATGGAGACGATTATCTCGGGATTGCAAGATAACCAAACAAAACTTTTAGTGGATTTCTACTTATTTTATTAAATATCATCTCCACCAAACAGGACAAGCTTGCATGTGTTATAGTTTTGGAGAAAAATGTGTTAATTTCATGTATGCGCAAAATGCCTTTGAAATGGCTTTAAAATGGATTTGGAGCATGGAGACGATTATCTCGGGATTGCAAGAACACCAAACAAAACTTTTAGTGGATTTCTACTTATTTTATTAAATATCATCTCCACCAAACAGGACAAGCTTGCATCTGTTATAGTTTTGGAGAAAAATGTGTTCATTTCATGTATGCGCGAAATGCCTTAAAAATGGCTTTAAAATGGATTTGGAGCATGGAGACGATTATCTCGGGATTGCAAGATAACCAAACAAAACTTTTAGTGGATTTCTACTTATTTTATTAAATATCATCTCCACCAAACAGGACAAGCTTGCATCTGTTATAGTTTTGGAGAAAAATGTGTTCATTTCATGTATGCGCGAAATGCCTTAAAAATGGCTTTAAAATGGATTTGGAGCATGGAGACGATTATCTCGGGATTGCAAGATAACCAAACAAAACTTTTAGTGGATTTCTACTTATTTTATTAAATATCATCTCCACCAAACAGGACAAGCTTGCATCTGTTATAGTTTTGGAGAAAAATGTGTTCATTTCATGTATGCGCGAAATGCCTTAAAAATGGCTTTAAAATGGATTTGGAGCATGGAGACGATTATCTCGGGATTGCAATATAACCAAACAAAACTTTTAGTGGATTTCTACTTATTTTATTAAATATCATCTCCACCAAACAGGACAAGCTTGCATCTGTTATAGTTTTGGAGAAAAATGTGTTCATTTCATGTATGCGCGAAATGCCTTAAAAATGGCTTTAAAATGGATTTGGAGCATGGAGACGATTATCTCAGGATGGCAATATAAACAAACGAAACTTTTAGTAGATTTCTACTTATTTTATTAAATATTATCTCCACCAAACAGGACAAGCTTGCATCTGTTATAGTTTTGGAGAAAAATGTGTTCATTTCATGTATGCGCGAAATGCCTTAAAAATGGCTTTAAAATGGATTTGGAGCATGGAGACGATTATCTCGGGATTGCAAGATAACCAAACAAAACTTTTAGTGGATTTCTACTTCTTTTATTAAATATCATCTCCACCAAACAGGACAAGCTTGAATCTGTTATAGTTTTGGAGAAAAATGTGTTCATTTCATGTATGCGCGAAATGCCTTAAAAATGGCTTTAAAATGGATTTGGAGCATGGAGACGATTATCTCGGGATTGCAAGATAACCAAACAAAACTTTTAGTGGATTTCTACTTATTTTATTAAATATCATCTCCACCAAACAGGACAAGCTTGCATCTGTTATAGTTTTGGAGAAAAATGTGTTCATTTCATGTATGCGCGAAATGCCTTAAAAATGGCTTTAAAATGGATTTGGAGCATGGAGACGATTATCTCGGGATTGCAAGATAACCAAACAAAACTTATAGTGGATTTCTACTTATTTTATTAAATATCATCTCCACCAAACAGGACAAGCTTGCATCTGTTAAAGTTTTGGAGAAAAATGTGTTCATTTCATGTATGCGCGAAATGCCTTAAAAATGGCTTTAAAATGGATTTGGAGCATGGAGACGATTATCTCGGGATTGCAAGATAACCAAACAAAACTTTTAGTGGATTTCTACTTATTTTATTAAATATCATCTCCACCAAACAGGACAAGCTTGCATCTGTTATAGTTTTGGAGAAAAATGTGTTCATTTCATGTATGCGCGAAATGCCTTAAAAATGGCTTTAAAATGGATTTGGAGCATGGAGACGATTATCTCGGGATTGCAAGATAACCAAACAAAACTTTTAGTGGATTTCTACTTATTTTATTAAATATCATCTCCACCAAACAGGACAAGCTTGCATCTGTTATAGTTTTGGAGAAAAATGTGTTCATTCCATGTATGCGCGAAATGCCTTAAAAATGGCTTTAAAATGGATTTGGAGCATGGAGACGATTATCTCGGGATTGCAATATAACCAAACAAAACTTTTAGTGGATTTCTACTTATTTTATTAAATATCATCTCCACCAAACAGGACAAGCTTGCATCTGTTATAGTTTTGGAGAAAAAATGTGTTCATTTCATGTATGCGCGAAATGCCTTAAAAATGGCTTTAAAATGGATTTGGAGCATGGAGACGATTATCTCGGGATTGCAAGATAACCAAACAAAACGTTTAGAAGATTTCTACTTATTTTATTAAATATCATCTCCACCAAACAGGACAAGCTTGCATCTGTTATAGTTTTGGAGAAAAATGTGTTCATTTCATGTATGCGCGAAATGCCTTAAAAATGGCTTTAAAATGGATTTGGAGCATGGAGACGATTATCTCGGGATTGCAAGATAACCAAACAAAACTTTTAGTGGATTTCTACTTATTTTATTAAATATCATCTCCACCAAACAGGACAAGCTTGCATCTGTTATAGTTTTGGAGAAAAATGTGTTCATTTCATGTATGCGCGAAATGCCTTAAAAATGGCTTTAAAATGGATTTGGAGCATGGAGACGATTATCTCGGGATTGCAAGATAACCAAACAAAACTTTTAGTGGATTTCTACTTATTTTATTAAATATCATCTCCACCAAACAGGACAAGCTTGCATGTGTTATAGTTTTGGAGAAAAATGTGTTAATTTCATGTATGCGCAAAATGCCTTTGAAATGGCTTTAAAATGGATTTGGAGCATGGAGACGATTATCTCGGGATTGCAAGATAACCAAACAAAACTTTTAGTGGATTTCTACTTATTTTATTAAATATCATCTCCACCAAACAGGACAAGCTTGCATCTGTTATAGTTTTGGAGAAAAATGTGTTCATTTCATGTATGCGCGAAATGCCTTAAAAATGGCTTTAAAATGGATTTGGAGCATGGAGACGATTATCTCGGGATTGCAAGATAACCAAACAAAACTTTTAGTGGATTTCTACTTATTTTATTAAATATCATCTCCACCAAACAGGACAAGCTTGCATCTGTTATAGTTTTGGAGAAAAATGTGTTCATTTCATGTATGCGCGAAATGCCTTAAAAATGGCTTTAAAATGGATTTGGAGCATGGAGACGATTATCTCGGGATTGCAAGATAACCAAACAAAACGTTTAGAAGATTTCTACTTATTTTATTAAATATCATCTCCACCAAACAGGACAAGCTTGCATCTGTTATAGTTTTGGAGAAAAATGTGTTCATTTCATGTATGCGCGAAATGCCTTAAAAATGGCTTTAAAATGGATTTGGAGCATGGAGACGATTATCTCGGGATTGCAAGATAACCAAACAAAACTTTTAGTGGATTTCTACTTATTTTATTAAATATCATCTCCACCAAACAGGACAAGCTTGCATCTGTTATAGTTTTGGAGAAAAATGTGTTCATTTCATGTATGCGCGAAATGCCTTAAAAATGGCTTTAAAATGGATTTGGAGCATGGAGACGATTATCTCGGGATTGCAAGATAACCAAACAAAACTTTTAGTGGATTTCTACTTATTTTATTAAATATCATCTCCACCAAACAGGACAAGCTTGCATGTGTTATAGTTTTGGAGAAAAATGTGTTAATTTCATGTATGCGCAAAATGCCTTTGAAATGGCTTTAAAATGGATTTGGAGCATGGAGACGATTATCTCGGGATTGCAAGATAACCAAACAAAACTTTTAGTGGATTTCTACTTATTTTATTAAATATCATCTCCACCAAACAGGACAAGCTTGCATCTGTTATAGTTTTGGAGAAAAATGTGTTCATTTCATGTATGCGCGAAATGCCTTAAAAATGGCTTTAAAATGGATTTGGAGCATGGAGACGATTATCTCGGGATTGCAAGATAACCAAACAAAACTTTTAGTGGATTTCTACTTATTTTATTAAATATCATCTCCACCAAACAGGACAAGCTTGCATCTGTTATAGTTTTGGAGAAAAATGTGTTCATTTCATGTATGCGCGAAATGCCTTAAAAATGGCTTTAAAATGGATTTGGAGCATGGAGACGATTATCTCGGGATTGCAAGATAACCAAACAAAACTTTTAGTGGATTTCTACTTATTTTATTAAATATCATCTCCACCAAACAGGACAAGCTTGCATCTGTTATAGTTTTGGAGAAAAATGTGTTCATTTCATGTATGCGCGAAATGCCTTAAAAATGGCTTTAAAATGGATTTGGAGCAGGGAGACGATTATCTCGGGATTGCAATATAACCAAACAAAACTTTTAGTGGATTTCTACTTATTTTATTAAATATCATCTCCACCAAACAGGACAAGCTTTCATCTGTTATAGTTTTGGAGAAAAATGTGTTCATTTCATGTATGCGCGAAATGCCTTAAAAATGGCTTTAAAATGGATTTGGAGCATGGGGACGATTATCTCGGGATTGCAAGATAACCAAACAAAACTTTTAGTGGATTTCTACTTATTTTATTAAATATCATCTCCACCAAACAGGACAAGCTTGCATCTGTTATAGTTTTGGAGAAAAATGTGTTCATTTCATGTATGCGCGAAATGCCTTAAAAATGGCTTTAAAATGGATTTGGAGCATGGAGACGATTATCTCGGGATTGCAAGATAACCAAACAAAACTTTTAGTGGATTTCTACTTATTTTATTAAATATCATCTCCACCAAACAGGACAAGCTTGCATCTGTTATAGTTTTGGAGAAAAATGTGTTCATTTAATGTATGCGCGAAATGCCTTAAAAATGGCTTTAAAATGGATTTGGAGCATGGAGACGATTATCTCGGGATTGCAATATAACCAAACAAAACTTTTAGTGGATTTCTACTTATTTTATTAAATATCATCTCCACCAAACATGACAAGCTTGCATCTGTTATAGTTTTGGAGAAAAATGTGTTCATTTCATGTATGCGCGAAATGCCTTAAAAATGGCTTTAAAATGGATTTGGAGCATGGAGACGATTATCTCGGGATTGCAAGATAACCAAACAAAACGTTTAGTGGATTTCTACTTATTTTATTAAATATCATCTCCACCAAACAGGACAAGCTTGCATCTGTTATAGTTTTGGAGAAAAATGTGTTCATTTCATGTATGCGCGAAATGCCTTAAAAATGGCTTTAAAATGGATTTGGAGCATGGAGACGATTATCTCGGGATTGCAAGATAACCAAACAAAACTTTTAGTGGATTTCTACTTATTTTATTAAATATCATCTCCACCAAACAGGACAAGCTTGCATCTGTTATAGTTTTGGAGAAAAATGTGTTCATTTCATGTATGCGCGAAATGCCTTAAAAATGGCTTTAAAATGGATTTGGAGCATGGAGACGATTATCTCGGGATTGCAAGATAACCAAACAAAACTTTTAGTGGATTTCTACTTATTTTATTAAATATCATCTCCACCAAACAGGACAAGCTTGCATGTGTTATAGTTTTGGAGAAAAATGTGTTAATTTCATGTATGCGCAAAATGCCTTTGAAATGGCTTTAAAATGGATTTGGAGCATGGAGACGATTATCTCGGGATTGCAAGATAACCAAACAAAACTTTTAGTGGATTTCTACTTATTTTATTAAATATCATCTCCACCAAACAGGACAAGCTTGCATCTGTTATAGTTTTGGAGAAAAATGTGTTCATTTCATGTATGCGCGAAATGCCTTAAAAATGGCTTTAAAATGGATTTGGAGCATGGAGACGATTATCTCGGGATTGCAAGATAACCAAACAAAACTTTTAGTGGATTTCTACTTATTTTATTAAATATCATCTCCACCAAACAGGACAAGCTTGCATCTGTTATAGTTTTGGAGAAAAATGTGTTCATTTCATGTATGCGCGAAATGCCTTAAAAATGGCTTTAAAATGGATTTGGAGCATGGAGACGATTATCTCGGGATTGCAAGATAACCAAACAAAACTTTTAGTGGATTTCTACTTATTTTATTAAATATCATCTCCACCAAACAGGACAAGCTTGCATCTGTTAAAGTTTTGGAGAAAAATGTGTTCATTTCATGTATGCGCGAAATGCCTTAAAAATGGCTTTAAAATGGATTTGGAGCATGGAGACGATTATCTCGGGATTGCAAGATAACCAAACAAAACTTTTAGTGGATTTCTACTTATTTTATTAAATATCATCTCCACCAAACAGGACAAGCTTGCATCTGTTATAGTTTTGGAGAAAAATGTGTTCATTTCATGTATGCGCGAAATGCCTTAAAAATGGCTTTAAAATGGATTTGGAGCATGGAGACGATTATCTCGGGATTGCAAGATAACCAAACAAAACTTTTAGTGGATTTCTACTTATTTTATTAAATATCATCTCCACCAAACAGGACAAGCTTGCATCTGTTAAAGTTTTGGAGAAAAATGTGTTCATTTCATGTATGCGCGAAATGCCTTAAAAATGGCTTTAAAATGGATTTGGAGCATGGAGACGATTATCTCGGGATTGCAAGATAACCAAACAAAACTTTTAGTGGATTTCTACTTATTTTATTAAATATCATCTCCACCAAACAGGACAAGCTTGCATCTGTTATAGTTTTGGAGAAAAATGTGTTCATTTCATGTATGCGCGAAATGCCTTAAAAATGGCTTTAAAATGGATTTGGAGCATGGAGACGATTATCTCGGGATTGCAAGATAACCAAACAAAACTTTTAGTGGATTTCTACTTATTTTATTAAATATCATCTCCACCAAACAGGACAAGCTTGCATCTGTTATAGTTTTGGAGAAAAATGTGTTCATTTCATGTATGCGCAAAATGCCTTAAAAATGGCTTTAAAATGGATTTGGAGCATGGAGACGATTATCTCGGGATTGCAATATAACCAAACAAAACTTTTAGTGGATTTCTACTTATTTTATTAAATATCATCTCCACCAAACAGGACAAGCTTGCATCTGTTATAGTTTTGGAGAAAAATGTGTTCATTTCATGTATGCGCAAAATGCCTTAAAAATGGCTTTAAAATGGATTTGGAGCATGGAGACGATTATCTCGGGATTGCAATATAACCAAACAAAACTTTTAGTGGATTTCTACTTATTTTATTAAATATCATCTCCACCAAACAGGACAAGCTTGCATCTGTTATAGTTTTGGAGAAAAATGTGTTCATTTCATGTATGCGCGAAATGCCTTAAAAATGGCTTTAAAATGGATTTGGAGCATGGAGACGATTATCTCGGGATTGCAAGATAACCAAACAAAACGTTTAGTGGATTTCTACTTATTTTATTAAATATCATCTCCACCAAACAGGACAAGCTTGCATCTGTTATAGTTTTGGAGAAAAATGTGTTCATTTCATGTATGCGCGAAATGCCTTAAAAATGGCTTTAAAATGGATTTGGAGCATGGAGACGATTATCTCGGGATTGCAAGATAACCAAACAAAACTTTTAGTGGATTTCTACTTATTTTATTAAATATCATCTCCACCAAACAGGACAAGCTTGCATCTGTTATAGTTTTGGAGAAAAATGTGTTCATTTCATGTATGCGCGAAATGCCTTAAAAATGGCTTTAAAATGGATTTGGAGCATGGAGACGATTATCTCGGGATTGCAAGATAACCAAACAAAACTTTTAGTGGATTTCTACTTATTTTATTAAATATCATCTCCACCAAACAGGACAAGCTTGCATGTGTTATAGTTTTGGAGAAAAATGTGTTAATTTCATGTATGCGCAAAATGCCTTTGAAATGGCTTTAAAATGGATTTGGAGCATGGAGACGATTATCTCGGGATTGCAAGATAACCAAACAAAACTTTTAGTGGATTTCTACTTATTTTATTAAATATCATCTCCACCAAACAGGACAAGCTTGCATCTGTTATAGTTTTGGAGAAAAATGTGTTCATTTCATGTATGCGCGAAATGCCTTAAAAATGGCTTTAAAATGGATTTGGAGCATGGAGACGATTATCTCGGGATTGCAAGATAACCAAACAAAACTTTTAGTGGATTTCTACTTATTTTATTAAATATCATCTCCACCAAACAGGACAAGCTTGCATCTGTTATAGTTTTGGAGAAAAATGTGTTCATTTCATGTATGCGCGAAATGCCTTAAAAATGGCTTTAAAATGGATTTGGAGCATGGAGACGATTATCTCGGGATTTGCAAGATAACCAAACAAAACTTTTAGTGGATTTCTACTTATTTTATTAAATATCATCTCCACCAAACAGGACAAGCTTGCATCTGTTATAGTTTTGGAGAAAAATGTGTTCATTTCATGTATGCGCGAAATGCCTTAAAAATGGCTTTAAAATGGATTTGGAGCATGGAGACGATTATCTCGGGATTGCAATATAACCAAACAAAACTTTTAGTGGATTTCTACTTATTTTATTAAATATCATCTCCACCAAACAGGACAAGCTTGCATCTGTTATAGTTTTGGAGAAAAATGTGTTCATTTCATGTATGCGCGAAATGCCTTAAAAATGGCTTTAAAATGGATTTGGAGCATGGAGACGATTATCTCGGGATTGCAAGATAACCAAACAAAACTTTTAGTGGATTTCTACTTATTTTATTAAATATCATCTCCACCAAACAGGACAAGCTTGCATCTGTTATAGTTTTGGAGAAAAATGTGTTCATTTCATGTATGCGCGAAATGCCTTAAAAATGGCTTTAAAATGGATTTGGAGCATGGAGACGATTATCTCGGGATTGCAAGATAACCAAACAAAACTTTTAGTGGATTTCTACTTATTTTATTAAATATCATCTCCACCAAACAGGACAAGCTTGCATCTGTTATAGTTTTGGAGAAAAATGTGTTCATTTCATGTATGCGCGAAATGCCTTAAAAATGGCTTTAAAATGGATTTGGAGCATGGAGACGATTATCTCGGGATTGCAATATAACCAAACAAAACTTTTAGTGGATTTCTACTTATTTTATTAAATATCATCTCCACCAAACAGGACAAGCTTGCATCTGTTATAGTTTTGGAGAAAAATGTGTTCATTTCATGTATGCGCGAAATGCCTTAAAAATGGCTTTAAAATGGATTTGGAGCATGGAGACGATTATCTCGGGATTGCAAGATAACCAAACAAAACGTTTAGTGGATTTCTACTTATTTTATTAAATATCATCTCCACCAAACAGGACAAGCTTGCATCTGTTATAGTTTTGGAGAAAAATGTGTTCATTTCATGTATGCGCGAAATGCCTTAAAAATGGCTTTAAAATGGATTTGGAGCATGGAGACGATTATCTCGGGATTGCAAGATAACCAAACAAAACTTTTAGTGGATTTCTACTTATTTTATTAAATATCATCTCCACCAAACAGGACAAGCTTGCATCTGTTATAGTTTTGGAGAAAAATGTGTTCATTTCATGTATGCGCGAAATGCCTTAAAAATGGCTTTAAAATGGATTTGGAGCATGGAGACGATTATCTCGGGATTGCAAGATAACCAAACAAAACTTTTAGTGGATTTCTACTTATTTTATTAAATATCATCTCCACCAAACAGGACAAGCTTGCATGTGTTATAGTTTTGGAGAAAAATGTGTTAATTTCATGTATGCGCAAAATGCCTTTGAAATGGCTTTAAAATGGATTTGGAGCATGGAGACGATTATCTCGGGATTGCAAGATAACCAAACAAAACTTTTAGTGGATTTCTACTTATTTTATTAAATATCATCTCCACCAAACAGGACAAGCTTGCATCTGTTATAGTTTTGGAGAAAAATGTGTTCATTTCATGTATGCGCGAAATGCCTTAAAAATGGCTTTAAAATGGATTTGGAGCATGGAGACGATTATCTCGGGATTGCAAGATAACCAAACAAAACTTTTAGTGGATTTCTACTTATTTTATTAAATATCATCTCCACCAAACAGGACAAGCTTGCATCTGTTATAGTTTTGGAGAAAAATGTGTTCATTTCATGTATGCGCGAAATGCCTTAAAAATGGCTTTAAAATGGATTTGGAGCATGGAGACGATTATCTCGGGATTGCAATATAACCAAACAAAACTTTTAGTGGATTTCTACTTATTTTATTAAATATCATCTCCACCAAACAGGACAAGCTTGCATCTGTTATAGTTTTGGAGAAAAATGTGTTCATTTCATGTATGCGCGAAATGCCTTAAAAATGGCTTTAAAATGGATTTGGAGCATGGAGACGATTATCTCGGGATTGCAAGATAACCAAACAAAACGTTTAGTGGATTTCTACTTATTTTATTAAATATCATCTCCACCAAACAGGACAAGCTTGCATCTGTTATAGTTTTGGAGAAAAATGTGTTCATTTCATGTATGCGCGAAATGCCTTAAAAATGGCTTTAAAATGGATTTGGAGCATGGAGACGATTATCTCGGGATTGCAAGATAACCAAACAAAACTTTTAGTGGATTTCTACTTATTTTATTAAATATCATCTCCACCAAACAGGACAAGCTTGCATCTGTTATAGTTTTGGAGAAAAATGTGTTCATTTCATGTATGCGCGAAATGCCTTAAAAATGGCTTTAAAATGGATTTGGAGCATGGAGACGATTATCTCGGGATTGCAAGATAACCAAACAAAACTTTTAGTGGATTTCTACTTATTTTATTAAATATCATCTCCACCAAACAGGACAAGCTTGCATGTGTTATAGTTTTGGAGAAAAATGTGTTCATTTCATGTATGCGCGAAATGCCTTAAAAATGGCTTTAAAATGGATTTGGAGCATGGAGACGATTATCTCGGGATTGCAAGGTAACCAAACAAAACTTTTAGTGGATTTCTACTTATTTTATTAAATATCATCTCCACCAAACAGGACAAGCTTGCATCTGTTATAGTTTTGGAGAAAAATGTGTTCATTTCATGTATGCGCGAAATGCCTTAAAAATGGCTTTAAAATGGATTTGGAGCATGGAGACGATTATCTCGGGATTGCAAGATAACCAAACAAAACTTTTAGTGGATTTCTACTTATTTTATTAAATATCATCTCCACCAAACAGGACAAGCTTGCATCTGTTATAGTTTTGGAGAAAAATGTGTTCATTTCATGTATGCGCGAAATGCCTTAAAAATGGCTTTAAAATGGATTTGGAGCATGGAGACAATTATCTCGGGATTGCAATATAACCAAACAAAACTTTTAGTGGATTTCTACTTATTTTATTAAATATCATCTCCACCAAACAGGACAAGCTTGCATCTGTTATAGTTTTGGAGAAAAATGTGTTCATTTCATGTATGCGCGAAATGCCTTAAAAATGGCTTTAAAATGGATTTGGAGCATGGAGACGATTATCTCGGGATTGCAAGATAACCAAACAAAACTTTTAGTGGATTTCTACTTATTTTATTAAATATCATCTCCACCAAACAGGACAAGCTTGCATCTGTTATAGTTTTGGAGAAAAATGTGTTCATTTCATGTATGCGCGAAATGCCTTAAAAATGGCTTTAAAATGGATTTGGAGCATGGAGACGATTATCTCGGGATTGCAAGATAACCAAACAAAACTTTTAGTGGATTTCTACTTATTTTATTAAATATCATCTCCACCAAACAGGACAAGCTTGCATCTGTTATAGTTTTGGAGAAAAATGTGTTCATTTCATGTATGCGCGAAATGCCTTAAAAATGGCTTTAAAATGGATTTGGAGCATGGAGACGATTATCTCGGGATTGCAATATAACCAAACAAAACTTTTAGTGGATTTCTACTTATTTTATTAAATATCATCTCCACCAAACAGGACAAGCTTGCATCTGTTATAGTTTTGGAGAAAAATGTGTTCATTTCATGTATGCGCGAAATGCCTTAAAAATGGCTTTAAAATGGATTTGGAGCATGGAGACGATTATCTCGGGATTGCAAGATAACCAAACAAAACGTTTAGTGGATTTCTACTTATTTTATTAAATATCATCTCCACCAAACAGGACAAGCTTGCATCTGTTATAGTTTTGGAGAAAAATGTGTTCATTTCATGTATGCGCGAAATGCCTTAAAAATGGCTTTAAAATGGATTTGGAGCATGGAGACGATTATCTCGGGATTGCAAGATAACCAAACAAAACTTTTAGTGGATTTCTACTTATTTTATTAAATATCATCTCCACCAAACAGGACAAGCTTGCATCTGTTATAGTTTTGGAGAAAAATGTGTTCATTTCATGTATGCGCGAAATGCCTTAAAAATGGCTTTAAAATGGATTTGGAGCATGGAGACGATTATCTCGGGATTGCAAGATAACCAAACAAAACTTTTAGTGGATTTCTACTTATTTTATTAAATATCATCTCCACCAAACAGGACAAGCTTGCATGTGTTATAGTTTTGGAGAAAAATGTGTTAATTTCATGTATGCGCAAAATGCCTTTGAAATGGCTTTAAAATGGATTTGGAGCATGGAGACGATTATCTCGGGATTGCAAGATAACCAAACAAAACTTTTAGTGGATTTCTACTTATTTTATTAAATATCATCTCCACCAAACAGGACAAGCTTGCATCTGTTATAGTTTTGGAGAAAAATGTGTTCATTTCATGTATGCGCGAAATGCCTTAAAAATGGCTTTAAAATGGATTTGGAGCATGGAGACGATTATCTCGGGATTGCAAGATAACCAAACAAAACTTTTAGTGGATTTCTACTTATTTTATTAAATATCATCTCCACCAAACAGGACAAGCTTGCATCTGTTATAGTTTTGGAGAAAAATGTGTTCATTTCATGTATGCGCGAAATGCCTTAAAAATGGCTTTAAAATGGATTTGGAGCATGGAGACGATTATCTCGGGATTGCAATATAACCAAACAAAACTTTTAGTGGATTTCTACTTATTTTATTAAATATCATCTCCACCAAACAGGACAAGCTTGCATCTGTTATAGTTTTGGAGAAAAATGTGTTCATTTCATGTATGCGCGAAATGCCTTAAAAATGGCTTTAAAATGGATTTGGAGCATGGAGACGATTATCTCGGGATTGCAAGATAACCAAACAAAACGTTTAGTGGATTTCTACTTATTTTATTAAATATCATCTCCACCAAACAGGACAAGCTTGCATCTGTTATAGTTTTGGAGAAAAATGTGTTCATTTCATGTATGCGCGAAATGCCTTAAAAATGGCTTTAAAATGGATTTGGAGCATGGAGACGATTATCTCGGGATTGCAAGATAACCAAACAAAACTTTTAGTGGATTTCTACTTATTTTATTAAATATCATCTCCACCAAACAGGACAAGCTTGCATCTGTTATAGTTTTGGAGAAAAATGTGTTCATTTCATGTATGCGCGAAATGCCTTAAAAATGGCTTTAAAATGGATTTGGAGCATGGAGACGATTATCTCGGGATTGCAAGATAACCAAACAAAACTTTAGTGGATTTCTACTTATTTTATTAAATATCATCTCCACCAAACAGGACAAGCTTGCATGTGTTATAGTTTTGGAGAAAAATGTGTTAATTTCATGTATGCGCAAAATGCCTTTGAAAATGGCTTTAAAATGGATTTGGAGCATGGAGACGATTATCTCGGGATTGCAAGATAACCAAACAAAACTTTTAGTGGATTTCTACTTATTTTATTAAATATCATCTCCACCAAACAGGACAAGCTTGCATCTGTTATAGTTTTGGAGAAAAATGTGTTCATTTCATGTATGCGCGAAATGCCTTAAAAATGGCTTTAAAATGGATTTGGAGCATGGAGACGATTATCTCGGGATTGCAAGATAACCAAACAAAACTTTTAGTGGATTTCTACTTATTTTATTAAATATCATCTCACCAAACAGGACAAGCTTGCATCTGTTATAGTTTTGGAGAAAAATGTGTTCATTTCATGTATGCGCGAAATGCCTTAAAAATGGCTTTAAAATGGATTTGGAGCATGGAGACGATTATCTCGGGATTGCAAGATAACCAAACAAAACTTTTAGTGGATTTCTACTTATTTTATTAAATATCATCTCCACCAAACAGGACAAGCTTGCATCTGTTATAGTTTTGGAGAAAAATGTGTTCATTTCATGTATGCGCGAAATGCCTTAAAAATGGCTTTAAAATGGATTTGGAGCATGGAGACGATTATCTTGGGATTGCAAGATAACCAAACAAAACTTTTAGTGGATTTCTACTTATTTTATTAAATATCATCTCCACCAAACAGGACAAGCTTGCATCTGTTATAGTTTTGGAGAAAAATGTGTTCATTTCATGTATGCGCGAAATGCCTTAAAAATGGCTTTAAAATGGATTTGGAGCATGGAGACGATTATCTCGGGATTGCAAGATAACCAAACAAAACTTTTAGTGGATTTCTACTTATTTTATTAAATATCATCTCCACCAAATAGGACAAGCTTGCATCTGTTATAGTTTTGGAGAAAAATGTGTTCATTTCATGTATGCGCGAAATGCCTTAAAAATGGCTTTAAAATGGATTTGGAGCATGGAGACGATTATCTCGGGATTGCAATATAACCAAACAAAACTTTTAGTGGATTTCTACTTATTTTATTAAATATCATCTCCACCAAACAGGACAAGCTTGCATCTGTTATAGTTTTGGAGAAAAATGTGTTCATTTCATGTATGCGCGAAATGCCTTAAAAATGGCTTTAAATGGATTTGGAGCATGGAGACGATTATCTCGGGATTGCAAGATAACCAAACAAAACTTTTAGTGGATTTCTACTTATTTTATTAAATATCATCTCCACCAAACAGGACAAGCTTGCATCTGTTATAGTTTTGGAGAAAAATGTGTTCATTTCATGTATGCGCGAAATGCCTTAAAAATGCTTTAAAATGGATTTGGAGCATGGAGACGATTATCTCGGGATTGCAAGATAACCAAACAAAACTTTTAGTGGATTTCTACTTATTTTATTAAATATCATCTCCACCAAACAGGACAAGCTTGCATCTGTTATAGTTTTGGAGAAAAATGTGTTCATTTCATGTATGCGCGAAATGCCTTAAAAATGGCTTTAAAATGGATTTGGAGCATGGGAGACGATTATCTCGGGATTGCAAGATAACCAAACAAAACTTTTAGTAGATTTCTACTTATTTTATTAAATATTATCTCCACCAAACAGGACAAGCTTGCATCTGTTATAGTTTTGGAGAAAAATGTGTTCATTTCATGTATGCGCGAAATGCCTTAAAAATGGCTTTAAAATGGATTTGGAGCATGGAGACGATTATCTCGGGATTGCAAGATAACCAAACAAAACTTTTAGTGGATTTCTGCTTATTTTATTAAATATCATCTCCACCAAACAGGACAAGCTTGCATCTGTTATAGTTTTGGAGAAAAATGTGTTCATTTCATGTATGCGCGAAATGCCTTAAAAATGGCTTTAAAATGGATTTGGAGCATGGAGACGATTATCTCGGGATTGCAAGATAACCAAACAAAACTTTTAGTGGATTTCTACTTATTTTATTAAATATCATCTCCACCAAACAGGACAAGCTTGCATCTGTTATAGTTTTGGAGAAAAATGTGTTCATTTCATGTATGCGCGAAATGCCTTAAAAATGGCTTTAAAATGGATTTGGAGCATGGAGACGATTATCTGGGATTGCAAGATAACCAAACAAAACTTTTAGTGGATTTCTACTTATTTTATTAAATATCATCTCCACCAAACAGGACAAGCTTGCATCTGTTATAGTTTTGGAGAAAAATGTGTTCATTTCATGTATGCGCGAAATGCCTTAAAAATGGCTTTAAAATGGATTTGGAGCATGGAGACGATTATCTCGGGATTGCAAGATAACCAAACAAAACTTTTAGTGGATTTCTACTTATTTTATTAAATATCATCTCCACCAAACAGGACAAGCTTGCATCTGTTATAGTTTTGGAGAAAAAATGTGTTCATTTCATGTATGCGCGAAATGCCTTAAAAATGGCTTTAAAATGGATTTGGAGCATGGAGACGATTATCTCGGGATTGCAATATAACCAAACAAAACTTTTAGTGGATTTCTACTTATTTTATTAAATATCATCTCCACCAAACAGGACAAGCTTGCATCTGTTATAGTTTTGGAGAAAAATGTGTTCATTTCATGTATGCGCGAAATGCCTTAAAAATGGCTTTAAAATGGATTTGGAGCATGGAGACGATTATCTCGGGATTGCAAGATAACCAAACAAAACTTTTAGTGGATTTCTACTTATTTTATTAAATATCATCTCCACCAAACAGGACAAGCTTGCATCTGTTATAGTTTTGGAGAAAAATGTGTTCATTTCATGTATGCGCGAAATGCCTTAAAAATGGCTTTAAAATGGATTTGGAGCATGGAGACGATTATCTCGGGATTGCAAGATAACCAAACAAAACTTTTAGTGGATTTCTACTTATTTTATTAAATATCATCTCCACCAAACAGGACAAGCTTGCATCTGTTATAGTTTTGGAGAAAAATGTGTTCATTTCATGTATGCGCGAAATGCCTTAAAATGGCTTTAAAATGGATTTGGAGCATGGAGACGATTATCTTGGGATTGCAAGATAACCAAACAAAACTTTTAGTGGATTTCTACTTATTTTATTAAATATCATCTCCACCAAACAGGACAAGCTTGCATCTGTTATAGTTTTGGAGAAAAATGTGTTCATTTCATGTATGCGCGAAATGCCTTAAAAATGGCTTTAAAATGGATTTGGAGCATGGAGACGATTATCTTGGGATTGCAAGATAACCAAACAAAACTTTTAGTGGATTTCTACTTATTTTATTAAATATCATCTCCACCAAACAGGACAAGCTTGCATCTGTTATAGTTTTGGAGAAAAATGTGTTCATTTCATGTATGCGCGAAATGCCTTAAAAATGGCTTTAAAATGGATTTGGAGCATGGAGACGATTATCTCGGGATTGCAAGATAACCAAACAAAACTTTTAGTGGATTTCTACTTATTTTATTAAATATCATCTCCACCAAACAGGACAAGCTTGCATCTGTTATAGTTTTGGAGAAAAATGTGTTCATTTCATGTATGCGCGAAATGCCTTAAAAATGGCTTTAAAATGGATTTGGAGCATGGAGACGATTATCTCGGGATTGCAATATAACCAAACAAAACTTTTAGTGGATTTCTACTTATTTTATTAAATATCATCTCCACCAAACAGGACAAGCTTGCATCTGTTATAGTTTTGGAGAAAAATGTGTTCATTTCATGTATGCGCGAAATGCCTTAAAAATGGCTTTAAAATGGATTTGGAGCATGGAGACGATTATCTCGGGATTGCAAGATAACCAAACAAAACTTTTAGTGGATTTCTACTTATTTTATTAAATATCATCTCCACCAAACAGGACAAGCTTGCATCTGTTATAGTTTTGGAGAAAAATGTGTTCATTTCATGTATGCGCGAAATGCCTTAAAAATGGCTTTAAAATGGATTTGGAGCATGGAGACGATTATCTCGGGATTGCAAGATAACCAAACAAAACTTTTAGTGGATTTCTTACTTATTTTATTAAATATCATCTCCACCAAACAGGACAAGCTTGCATCTGTTATAGTTTTGGAGAAAAATGTGTTCATTTCATGTATGCGCAAAATGCCTTAAAAATGGCTTTAAAATGGATTTGGAGCATGGAGACGATTATCTCAGGATGGCAATATAAACAAACGAAACTTTTAGTAGATTTCTACTTATTTTATTAAATATTATCTCCACCAAACAGGACAAGCTTGCATCTGTTATAGTTTTGGAGAAAAATGTGTTCATTTCATGTATGCGCGAAATGCCTTAAAAATGGCTTTAAAATGGATTTGGAGCATGGAGACGATTATCTCGGGATTGCAAGATAACCAAACAAAACTTTTAGTGGATTTCTACTTATTTTATTAAATATCATCTCCACCAAACAGGACAAGCTTGCATCTGTTATAGTTTTGGAGAAAAATGTGTTCATTTCATGTATGCGCGAAATGCCTTAAAAATGGCTTTAAAATGGATTTGGAGCATGGAGACGATTATCTCGGGATTGCAAGATAACCAAACAAAACTTTTAGTGGATTTCTACTTATTTTATTAAATATCATCTCCACCAAACAGGACAAGCTTGCATCTGTTATAGTTTTGGAGAAAAATGTGTTCATTTCATGTATGCGCGAAATGCCTTAAAAATGGCTTTAAAATGGATTTGGAGCATGGAGACGATTATCTCGGGATTGCAAGATAACCAAACAAAACTTTTAGTGGATTTCTACTTATTTTATTAAATATCATCTCCACCAAACAGGACAAGCTTGCATCTGTTAAAGTTTTGGAGAAAAATGTGTTCATTTCATGTATGCGCGAAATGCCTTAAAAATGGCTTTAAAATGGATTTGGAGCATGGAGACGATTATCTCGGGATTGCAAGATAACCAAACAAAACTTTTAGTGGATTTCTACTTATTTTATTAAATATCATCTCCACCAAACAGGACAAGCTTGCATCTGTTATAGTTTTGGAGAAAAATGTGTTCATTTCATGTATGCGCGAAATGCCTTAAAAATGGCTTTAAAATGGATTTGGAGCATGGAGACGATTATCTCGGATTGCAAGATAACCAAACAAAACTTTTAGTGGATTTCTACTTATTTTATTAAATATCATCTCCACCAAACAGGACAAGCTTGCATCTGTTATAGTTTTGGAGAAAAATGTGTTCATTTCATGTATGCGCGAAATGCCTTAAAAATTGCTTTAAAATGGATTTGGAGCATGGAGACGATTATCTCGGGATTGCAATATAACCAAACAAAACTTTTAGTGGATTTCTACTTATTTTATTAAATATCATCTCCACCAAACAGGACAAGCTTGCATCTGTTATAGTTTTGGAGAAAAATGTGTTCATTTCATGTATGCGCGAAATGCCTTAAAAATGGCTTTAAAATGGATTTGGAGCATGGAGACGATTATCTCGGGATTGCAAGATAACCAAACAAAACTTTTAGTGGATTTCTACTTATTTTATTAAATATCATCTCCACCAAACAGGACAAGCTTGCATCTGTTATAGTTTTGGAGAAAAATGTGTTCATTTCATGTATGCGCGAAATGCCTTAAAAATGGCTTTAAAATGGATTTGGAGCATGGAGACGATTATCTCGGGATTGCAAGATAACCAAACAAAACTTTTAGTGGATTTCTACTTATTTTATTAAATATCATCTCCACCAAACAGGACAAGCTTGCATCTGTTATAGTTTTGGAGAAAAATGTGTTCATTTCATGTATGCGCGAAATGCCTTAAAAATGGCTTTAAAATGGATTTGGAGCATGGAGACGATTATCTCGGGATTGCAAGATAACCAAACAAAACTTTTAGTGGATTTCTACTTATTTTATTAAATATCATCTCCACCAAACAGGACAAACTTGCATGTGTTATAGTTTTGGAGAAAAATGTGTTCATTTCATGTATGCGCAAAATGCCTTAAAAATGGCTTTAAAATGGATTTGGAGCATGGAGACGATTATCTCGGGATTGCAAGATAACCAAACAAAACTTTTAGTGGATTTCTACTTATTTTATTAAATATCATCTCCACCAAACAGGACAAGCTTGCATCTGTTATAGTTTTGGAGAAAAATGTGTTCATTTCATGTATGCGCGAAATGCCTTAAAAATGGCTTTAAAATGGATTTGGAGCATGGAGACGATTATCTCGGGATTGCAATATAACCAAACAAAACTTTTAGTGGATTTCTACTTATTTTATTAAATATCATCTCCACCAAACAGGACAAGCTTGCATCTGTTATAGTTTTGGAGAAAAATGTGTTCATTTCATGTATGCGCGAAATGCCTTAAAAATGGCTTTAAAATGGATTTGGAGCATGGAGACGATTATCTCGGGATTGCAAGATAACCAAACAAAACTTTTAGTGGATTTCTACTTATTTTATTAAATATCATCTCCACCAAACAGGACAAGCTTGCATCTGTTATAGTTTTGGAGAAAAATGTGTTCATTTCATGTATGCGCGAAATGCCTTAAAAATGGCTTTAAAATGGATTTGGAGCATGGAGACGATTATCTCGGGATTGCAAGATAACCAAACAAAACTTTTAGTGGATTTCTACTTATTTTATTAAATATCATCTCCACCAAACAGGACAAGCTTGCATCTGTTAAAGTTTTGGAGAAAAATGTGTTCATTTCATGTATGCGCGAAATGCCTTAAAAATGGCTTTAAAATGGATTTGGAGCATGGAGACGATTATCTCGGGATTGCAAGATAACCAAACAAAACTTTTAGTGGATTTCTACTTATTTTATTAAATATCATCTCCACCAAACAGGACAAGCTTGCATCTGTTATAGTTTTGGAGAAAAATGTGTTCATTTCATGTATGCGCGAAATGCCTTAAAAATGGCTTTAAAATGGATTTGGAGCATGGAGACGATTATCTCGGGATTGCAAGATAACCAAACAAAACTTTTAGTGGATTTCTACTTATTTTATTAAATATCATCTCCACCAAACAGGACAAGCTTGCATCTGTTATAGTTTTGGAGAAAAATGTGTTCATTTCATGTATGCGCGAAATGCCTTAAAAATTGCTTTAAAATGGATTTGGAGCATGGAGACGATTATCTCGGGATTGCAATATAACCAAACAAAACTTTTAGTGGATTTCTACTTATTTTATTAAATATCATCTCCACCAAACAGGACAAGCTTGCATCTGTTATAGTTTTGGAGAAAAATGTGTTCATTTCATGTATGCGCGAAATGCCTTAAAAATGGCTTTAAAATGGATTTGGAGCATGGAGACGATTATCTCGGGATTGCAAGATAACCAAACAAAACTTTTAGTGGATTTCTACTTATTTTATTAAATATCATCTCCACCAAACAGGACAAGCTTGCATCTGTTATAGTTTTGGAGAAAAATGTGTTCATTTCATGTATGCGCGAAATGCCTTAAAAATGGCTTTAAAATGGATTTGGAGCATGGAGACGATTATCTCGGGATTGCAAGATAACCAAACAAAACTTTTAGTGGATTTCTACTTATTTTATTAAATATCATCTCCACCAAACAGGACAAGCTTGCATCTGTTATAGTTTTGGAGAAAAATGTGTTCATTTCATGTATGCGCGAAATGCCTTAAAAATGGCTTTAAAATGGATTTGGAGCATGGAGACGATTATCTCGGGATTGCAAGATAACCAAACAAAACTTTTAGTGGATTTCTACTTATTTTATTAAATATCATCTCCACCAAACAGGACAAACTTGCATGTGTTATAGTTTTGGAGAAAAATGTGTTCATTTCATGTATGCGCAAAATGCCTTAAAAATGGCTTTAAAATGGATTTGGAGCATGGAGACGATTATCTCGGGATTGCAAGATAACCAAACAAAACTTTTAGTGGATTTCTACTTATTTTATTAAATATCATCTCCACCAAACAGGACAAGCTTGCATCTGTTATAGTTTTGGAGAAAAATGTGTTCATTTCATGTATGCGCGAAATGCCTTAAAAATGGCTTTAAAATGGATTTGGAGCATGGAGACGATTATCTCGGGATTGCAATATAACCAAACAAAACTTTTAGTGGATTTCTACTTATTTTATTAAATATCATCTCCACCAAACAGGACAAGCTTGCATCTGTTATAGTTTTGGAGAAAAATGTGTTCATTTCATGTATGCGCGAAATGCCTTAAAAATGGCTTTAAAATGGATTTGGAGCATGGAGACGATTATCTCGGGATTGCAAGATAACCAAACAAAACTTTTAGTGGATTTCTACTTATTTTATTAAATATCATCTCCACCAAACAGGACAAGCTTGCATCTGTTATAGTTTTGGAGAAAAATGTGTTCATTTCATGTATGCGCGAAATGCCTTAAAAATGGCTTTAAAATGGATTTGGAGCATGGAGACGATTATCTCGGGATTGCAAGATAACCAAACAAAACTTTTAGTGGATTTCTTACTTATTTTATTAAATATCATCTCCACCAAACAGGACAAGCTTGCATCTGTTATAGTTTTGGAGAAAAATGTGTTCATTTCATGTATGCGCAAAATGCCTTAAAAATGGCTTTAAAATGGATTTGGAGCATGGAGACGATTATCTCAGGATGGCAATATAAACAAACGAAACTTTTAGTAGATTTCTACTTATTTTATTAAATATTATCTCCACCAAACAGGACAAGCTTGCATCTGTTATAGTTTTGGAGAAAAATGTGTTCATTTCATGTATGCGCGAAATGCCTTAAAAATGGCTTTAAAATGGATTTGGAGCATGGAGACGATTATCTCGGGATTGCAAGATAACCAAACAAAACTTTTAGTGGATTTCTACTTATTTTATTAAATATCATCTCCACCAAACAGGACAAGCTTGCATCTGTTATAGTTTTGGAGAAAAATGTGTTCATTTCATGTATGCGCGAAATGCCTTAAAAATGGCTTTAAAATGGATTTGGAGCATGGAGACGATTATCTCGGGATTGCAAGATAACCAAACAAAACTTTTAGTGGATTTCTACTTATTTTATTAAATATCATCTCCACCAAACAGGACAAGCTTGCATCTGTTATAGTTTTGGAGAAAAATGTGTTCATTTCATGTATGCGCGAAATGCCTTAAAAATGGCTTTAAAATGGATTTGGAGCATGGAGACGATTATCTCGGGATTGCAAGATAACCAAACAAAACTTTTAGTGGATTTCTACTTATTTTATTAAATATCATCTCCACCAAACAGGACAAGCTTGCATCTGTTAAAGTTTTGGAGAAAAATGTGTTCATTTCATGTATGCGCGAAATGCCTTAAAAATGGCTTTAAAATGGATTTGGAGCATGGAGACGATTATCTCGGGATTGCAAGATAACCAAACAAAACTTTTAGTGGATTTCTACTTATTTTATTAAATATCATCTCCACCAAACAGGACAAGCTTGCATCTAATATAGTTTTGGAGAAAAATGTGTTCATTTCATGTATGCGCGAAATGCCTTAAAAATGGCTTTAAAATGGATTTGGAGCATGGAGACGATTATCTCGGGATTGCAAGATAACCAAACAAAACTTTTAGTGGATTTCTACTTATTTTATTAAATATCATCTCCACCAAACAGGACAAGCTTGCATCTGTTATAGTTTTGGAGAAAAATGTGTTCATTTCATGTATGCGCGAAATGCCTTAAAAATTGCTTTAAAATGGATTTGGAGCATGGAGACGATTATCTCGGGATTGCAATATAACCAAACAAAACTTTTAGTGGATTTCTACTTATTTTATTAAATATCATCTCCACCAAACAGGACAAGCTTGCATCTGTTATAGTTTTGGAGAAAAATGTGTTCATTTCATGTATGCGCGAAATGCCTTAAAAATGGCTTTAAAATGGATTTGGAGCATGGAGACGATTATCTCGGGATTGCAAGATAACCAAACAAAACTTTTAGTGGATTTCTACTTATTTTATTAAATATCATCTCCACCAAACAGGACAAGCTTGCATCTGTTATAGTTTTGGAGAAAAATGTGTTCATTTCATGTATGCGCGAAATGCCTTAAAAATGGCTTTAAAATGGATTTGGAGCATGGAGACGATTATCTCGGGATTGCAAGATAACCAAACAAAACTTTTAGTGGATTTCTACTTATTTTATTAAATATCATCTCCACCAAACAGGACAAGCTTGCATCTGTTATAGTTTTGGAGAAAAATGTGTTCATTTCATGTATGCGCGAAATGCCTTAAAAATGGCTTTAAAATGGATTTGGAGCATGGAGACGATTATCTCGGGATTGCAAGATAACCAAACAAAACTTTTAGTGGATTTCTACTTATTTTATTAAATATCATCTCCACCAAACAGGACAAACTTGCATGTGTTATAGTTTTGGAGAAAAATGTGTTCATTTCATGTATGCGCAAAATGCCTTAAAAATGGCTTTAAAATGGATTTGGAGCATGGAGACGATTATCTCGGGATTGCAAGATAACCAAACAAAACTTTTAGTGGATTTCTACTTATTTTATTAAATATCATCTCCACCAAACAGGACAAGCTTGCATCTGTTATAGTTTTGGAGAAAAATGTGTTCATTTCATGTATGCGCGAAATGCCTTAAAAATGGCTTTAAAATGGATTTGGAGCATGGAGACGATTATCTCGGGATTGCAAGATAACCAAACAAAACTTTTAGTGGATTTCTACTTATTTTATTAAATATCATCTCCACCAAACAGGACAAGCTTGCATCTGTTATAGTTTTGGAGAAAAATGTGTTCATTTCATGTATGCGCGAAATGCCTTAAAAATGGCTTTAAAATGGATTTGGAGCATGGAGACGATTATCTCGGGATTGCAAGATTACCAAACAAAACTTTTAGTGGATTTCTACTTATTTTATTAAATATCATCTCCACCAAACAGGACAAGCTTGCATCTGTTAAAGTTTTGGAGAAAAATGTGTTCATTTCATGTATGCGCGAAATGCCTTAAAAATGGCTTTAAAATGGATTTGGAGCATGGAGACGATTATCTCGGGATTGCAAGATAACCAAACAAAACTTTTAGTGGATTTCTACTTATTTTATTAAATATCATCTCCACCAAACAGGACAAGCTTGCATCTGTTATAGTTTTGGAGAAAAATGTGTTCATTTCATGTATGCGCGAAATGCCTTAAAAATGGCTTTAAAATGGATTTGGAGCATGGAGACGATTATCTCGGGATTGCAAGATAACCAAACAAAACTTTTAGTGGATTTCTACTTATTTTATTAAATATCATCTCCACCAAACAGGACAAGCTTGCATCTGTTATAGTTTTGGAGAAAAATGTGTTCATTTCATGTATGCGCGAAATGCCTTAAAAATGGCTTTAAAATGGATTTGGAGCATGGAGACGATTATCTCGGGATTGCAAGATAACCAAACAAAACTTTTAGTGGATTTCTACTTATTTTATTAAATATCATCTCCACCAAACAGGACAAGCTTGCATCTGTTATAGTTTTGGAGAAAAATGTGTTCATTTCATGTATGCGCGAAATGCCTTAAAAATGGCTTTAAAATGGATTTGGAGCAGGGAGACGATTATCTCGGGATTGCAATATAACCAAACAAAACTTTTAGTGGATTTCTACTTATTTTATTAAATATCATCTCCACCAAACAGGACAAGCT
Source organism: Anomaloglossus baeobatrachus (assembly GCF_048569485.1). NCBI lineage: Eukaryota > Metazoa > Chordata > Amphibia > Anura > Aromobatidae > Anomaloglossus > Anomaloglossus baeobatrachus. The sequence continues at coordinate 31,039 of NW_027442398.1, forward strand.
TGCATCTGTTATAGTTTTGGAGAAAAATGTGTTCATTTCATGTATGCGCGAAATGCCTTAAAAATGGCTTTAAAATGGATTTGGAGCATGGGGACGATTATCTCGGGATTGCAAGATAACCAAACAAAACTTTTAGTGGATTTCTACTTATTTTATTAAATATCATCTCCACCAAACAGGACAAGCTTGCATCTGTTATAGTTTTGGAGAAAAATGTGTTCATTTCATGTATGCGCGAAATGCCTTAAAAATGGCTTTAAAATGGATTTGGAGCATGGAGACGATTATCTCGGGATTGCAAGATAACCAAACAAAACTTTTAGTGGATTTCTACTTATTTTATTAAATATCATCTCCACCAAACAGGACAAGCTTGCATCTGTTATAGTTTTGGAGAAAAATGTGTTCATTTCATGTATGCGCGAAATGCCTTAAAAATGGCTTTAAAATGGATTTGGAGCATGGAGACGATTATCTCGGGATTGCAATATAACCAAACAAAACTTTTAGTGGATTTCTACTTATTTTATTAAATATCATCTCCACCAAACAGGACAAGCTTGCATCTGTTATAGTTTTGGAGAAAAATGTGTTCATTTCATGTATGCGCGAAATGCCTTAAAAATGGCTTTAAAATGGATTTGGAGCATGGAGACGATTATCTCGGGATTGCAAGATAACCAAACAAAACGTTTAGTGGATTTCTACTTATTTTATTAAATATCATCTCCACCAAACAGGACAAGCTTGCATCTGTTATAGTTTTGGAGAAAAATGTGTTCATTTCATGTATGCGCGAAATGCCTTAAAAATGGCTTTAAAATGGATTTGGAGCATGGAGACGATTATCTCGGGATTGCAAGATAACCAAACAAAACTTTTAGTGGATTTCTACTTATTTTATTAAATATCATCTCCACCAAACAGGACAAGCTTGCATCTGTTATAGTTTTGGAGAAAAATGTGTTCATTTCATGTATGCGCGAAATGCCTTAAAAATGGCTTTAAAATGGATTTGGAGCATGGAGACGATTATCTCGGGATTGCAAGATAACCAAACAAAACTTTTAGTGGATTTCTACTTATTTTATTAAATATCATCTCCACCAAACAGGACAAGCTTGCATGTGTTATAGTTTTGGAGAAAAATGTGTTAATTTCATGTATGCGCAAAATGCCTTTGAAATGGCTTTAAAATGGATTTGGAGCATGGAGACGATTATCTCGGGATTGCAAGATAACCAAACAAAACTTTTAGTGGATTTCTACTTATTTTATTAAATATCATCTCCACCAAACAGGACAAGCTTGCATCTGTTATAGTTTTGGAGAAAAATGTGTTCATTTCATGTATGCGCGAAATGCCTTAAAAATGGCTTTAAAATGGATTTGGAGCATGGAGACGATTATCTCGGGATTGCAAGATAACCAAACAAAACTTTTAGTGGATTTCTACTTATTTTATTAAATATCATCTCCACCAAACAGGACAAGCTTGCATCTGTTATAGTTTTGGAGAAAAATGTGTTCATTTCATGTATGCGCGAAATGCCTTAAAAATGGCTTTAAAATGGATTTGGAGCATGGAGACGATTATCTCGGGATTGCAAGATTACCAAACAAAACTTTTAGTGGATTTCTACTTATTTTATTAAATATCATCTCCACCAAACAGGACAAGCTTGCATCTGTTAAAGTTTTGGAGAAAAATGTGTTCATTTCATGTATGCGCGAAATGCCTTAAAAATGGCTTTAAAATGGATTTGGAGCATGGAGACGATTATCTCGGGATTGCAAGATAACCAAACAAAACTTTTAGTGGATTTCTACTTATTTTATTAAATATCATCTCCACCAAACAGGACAAGCTTGCATCTGTTATAGTTTTGGAGAAAAATGTGTTCATTTCATGTATGCGCGAAATGCCTTAAAAATGGCTTTAAAATGGATTTGGAGCATGGAGACGATTATCTCGGGATTGCAAGATAACCAAACAAAACTTTTAGTGGATTTCTACTTATTTTATTAAATATCATCTCCACCAAACAGGACAAGCTTGCATCTGTTAAAGTTTTGGAGAAAAATGTGTTCATTTCATGTATGCGCGAAATGCCTTAAAAATGGCTTTAAAATGGATTTGGAGCATGGAGACGATTATCTCGGGATTGCAAGATAACCAAACAAAACTTTTAGTGGATTTCTACTTATTTTATTAAATATCATCTCCACCAAACAGGACAAGCTTGCATCTGTTATAGTTTTGGAGAAAAATGTGTTAATTTCATGTATGCGCGAAATGCCTTAAAAATGGCTTTAAAATGGATTTGGAGCATGGAGACGATTATCTCGGGATTGCAAGATAACCAAACAAAACTTTTAGTGGATTTCTACTTATTTTATTAAATATCATCTCCACCAAACAGGACAAGCTTGCATCTGTTATAGTTTTGGAGAAAAATGTGTTCATTTCATGTATGCGCAAAATGCCTTAAAAATGGCTTTAAAATGGATTTGGAGCATGGAGACGATTATCTCGGGATTGCAATATAACCAAACAAAACTTTTAGTGGATTTCTACTTATTTTATTAAATATCATCTCCACCAAACAGGACAAGCTTGCATCTGTTATAGTTTTGGAGAAAAATGTGTTCATTTCATGTATGCGCGAAATGCCTTAAAAATGGCTTTAAAATGGATTTGGAGCATGGAGACGATTATCTCGGGATTGCAAGATAACCAAACAAAACTTTTAGTGGATTTCTACTTATTTTATTAAATATCATCTCCACCAAACAGGACAAGCTTGCATCTGTTATAGTTTTGGAGAAAAATGTGTTCATTTCATGTATGCGCGAAATGCCTTAAAAATGGCTTTAAAATGGATTTGGAGCATGGAGACGATTATCTCGGGATTGCAAGATAACCAAACAAAACTTTTAGTGGATTTCTACTTATTTTATTAAATATCATCTCCACCAAACAGGACAAGCTTGCATGTGTTATAGTTTTGGAGAAAAATGTGTTAATTTCATGTATGCGCAAAATGCCTTTGAAATGGCTTTAAAATGGATTTGGAGCATTGAGACGATTATCTCGGGATTGCAAGATAACCAAACAAAACTTTTAGTGGATTTCTACTTATTTTATTAAATATCATCTCCACCAAACAGGACAAGCTTGCATCTGTTATAGTTTTGGAGAAAAATGTGTTCATTTCATGTATGCGCGAAATGCCTTAAAAATGGCTTTAAAATGGATTTGGAGCATGGAGACGATTATCTCGGGATTGCAAGATAACCAAACAAAACTTTTAGTGGATTTCTACTTATTTTATTAAATATCATCTCCACCAAACAGGACAAGCTTGCATCTGTTATAGTTTTGGAGAAAAATGTGTTCATTTCATGTATGCGCGAAATGCCTTAAAAATGGCTTTAAAATGGATTTGGAGCATGGAGACGATTATCTCGGGATTGCAAGATAACCAAACAAAACTTTTAGTGGATTTCTACTTATTTTATTAAATATCATCTCCACCAAACAGGACAAGCTTGCATCTGTTATAGTTTTGGAGAAAAATGTGTTCATTTCATGTATGCGCGAAATGCCTTAAAAATGGCTTTAAAATGGATTTGGAGCATGGAGACGATTATCTCGGGATTGCAATATAACCAAACAAAACTTTTAGTGGATTTCTACTTATTTTATTAAATATCATCTCCACCAAACAGGACAAGCTTGCATCTGTTATAGTTTTGGAGAAAAATGTGTTCATTTCATGTATGCGCGAAATGCCTTAAAAATGGCTTTAAAATGGATTTGGAGCATGGAGACGATTATCTCGGGATTGCAAGATAACCAAACAAAACTTTTAGTGGATTTCTACTTATTTTATTAAATATCATCTCCACCAAACAGGACAAGCTTACATCTGTTATAGTTTTGGAGAAAAATGTGTTCATTTCATGTATGCGCGAAATGCCTTAAAAATGGCTTTAAAATGGATTTGCAGCATGGAGACGATTATCTCGGGATTGCAAGATAACCAAACAAAACTTTTAGTGGATTTCTACTTATTTTATTAAATATCATCTCCACCAAACAGGACAAGCTTGCATCTGTTATAGTTTTGGAGAAAAATGTGTTCATTTCATGTATGCGCGAAATGCCTTAAAAATGGCTTTAAAATGGATTTGGAGCATGGAGACGATTATCTCGGGATTGCAATATAACCAAACAAAACTTTTAGTGGATTTCTACTTATTTTATTAAATATCATCTCCACCAAACAGGACAAGCTTGCATCTGTTATAGTTTTGGAGAAAAATGTGTTCATTTCATGTATGCGCGAAATGCCTTAAAAATGGCTTTAAAATGGATTTGGAGCATGGAGACGATTATCTCGGGATTGCAAGATAACCAAACAAAACGTTTAGTGGATTTCTACTTATTTTATTAAATATCATCTCCACCAAACAGGACAAGCTTGCATCTGTTATAGTTTTGGAGAAAAATGTGTTCATTTCATGTATGCGCGAAATGCCTTAAAAATGGCTTTAAAATGGATTTGGAGCATGGAGACGATTATCTCGGGATTGCAAGATAACCAAACAAAACTTTTAGTGGATTTCTACTTATTTTATTAAATATCATCTCCACCAAACAGGACAAGCTTGCATCTGTTATAGTTTTGGAGAAAAATGTGTTCATTTCATGTATGCGCGAAATGCCTTAAAAATGGCTTTAAAATGGATTTGGAGCATGGAGACGATTATCTCGGGATTGCAAGATAACCAAACAAAACTTTTAGTGGATTTCTACTTATTTTATTAAATATCATCTCCACCAAACAGGACAAGCTTGCATGTGTTATAGTTCTGGAGAAAAATGTGTTAATTTCATGTATGCGCAAAATGCCTTTGAAATGGCTTTAAAATGGATTTGGAGCATGGAGACGATTATCTCGGGATTGCAAGATAACCAAACAAAACTTTTAGTGGATTTCTACTTATTTTATTAAATATCATCTCCACCAAACAGGACAAGCTTGCATCTGTTATAGTTTTGGAGAAAAATGTGTTCATTTCATGTATGCGCGAAATGCCTTAAAAATGGCTTTAAAATGGATTTGGAGCATGGAGACGATTATCTCGGGATTGCAAGATAACCAAACAAAACTTTTAGTGGATTTCTACTTATTTTATTAAATATCATCTCCACCAAACAGGACAAGCTTGCATCTGTTATAGTTTTGGAGAAAAATGTGTTCATTTCATGTATGCGCGAAATGCCTTAAAAATGGCTTTAAAATGGATTTGGAGCATGGAGACGATTATCTCGGGATTGCAATATAACCAAACAAAACTTTTAGTGGATTTCTACTTATTTTATTAAATATCATCTCCACCAAACAGGACAAGCTTGCATCTGTTATAGTTTTGGAGAAAAATGTGTTCATTTCATGTATGCGCGAAATGCCTTAAAAATGGCTTTAAAATGGATTTGGAGCATGGAGACGATTATCTCGGGATTGCAAGATAACCAAACAAAACGTTTAGTGGATTTCTACTTATTTTATTAAATATCATCTCCACCAAACAGGACAAGCTTGCATCTGTTATAGTTTTGGAGAAAAATGTGTTCATTTCATGTATGCGCGAAATGCCTTAAAAATGGCTTTAAAATGGATTTGGAGCATGGAGACGATTATCTCGGGATTGCAAGATAACCAAACAAAACTTTTAATGGATTTCTACTTATTTTATTAAATATCATCTCCACCAAACAGGACAAGCTTGCATCTGTTATAGTTTTGGAGAAAAATGTGTTCATTTCATGTATGCGCGAAATGCCTTAAAAATGGCTTTAAAATGGATTTGGAGCATGGAGACGATTATCTCGGGATTGCAAGATAACCAAACAAAACTTTTAGTGGATTTCTACTTATTTTATTAAATATCATCTCCACCAAACAGGACAAGCTTGCATGTGTTATAGTTTTGGAGAAAAATGTGTTCATTTCATGTATGCGCGAAATGCCTTAAAAATGGCTTTAAAATGGATTTGGAGCATGGAGACGATTATCTCGGGATTGCAAGGTAACCAAACAAAACTTTTAGTGGATTTCTACTTATTTTATTAAATATCATCTCCACCAAACAGGACAAGCTTGCATCTGTTATAGTTTTGGAGAAAAATGTGTTCATTTCATGTATGCGCGAAATGCCTTAAAAATGGCTTTAAAATGGATTTGGAGCATGGAGACGATTATCTCGGGATTGCAAGATAACCAAACAAAACTTTTAGTGGATTTCTACTTATTTTATTAAATATCATCTCCACCAAACAGGACAAGCTTGCATCTGTTATAGTTTTGGAGAAAAATGTGTTCATTTCATGTATGCGCGAAATGCCTTAAAAATGGCTTTAAAATGGATTTGGAGCATAGAGACGATTATCTCGGGATTGCAAGATAACCAAACAAAACTTTTAGTAGATTTCTACTTATTTTATTAAATATTATCTCCACCAAACAGGACAAGCTTGCATCTGTTATAGTTTTGGAGAAAAATGTGTTCATTTCATGTATGCGCGAAATGCCTTAAAAATGGCTTTAAAATGGATTTGGAGCATGGAGACGATTATCTCGGGATTGCAAGATAACCAAACAAAACTTTTAGTGGATTTCTACTTATTTTATTAAATATCATCTCCACCAAACAGGACAAGCTTGCATCTGTTATAGTTTTGGAGAAAAATGTGTTCATTTCATGTATGCGCGAAATGCCTTAAAAATGGCTTTAAAATGGATTTGGAGCATGGAGACGATTATCTCGGGATTGCAAGATAACCAAACAAAACTTTTAGTGGATTTCTACTTATTTTATTAAATATCATCTCCACCAAACAGGACAAGCTTGCATCTGTTATAGTTTTGGAGAAAAATGTGTTCATTTCATGTATGCGCGAAATGCCTTAAAAATGGCTTTAAAATGGATTTGGAGCATGGAGACGATTATCTTGGGATTGCAAGATAACCAAACAAAACTTTTAGTGGATTTCTACTTATTTTATTAAATATCATCTCCACCAAACAGGACAAGCTTGCATCTGTTATAGTTTTGGAGAAAAATGTGTTCATTTCATGTATGCGCGAAATGCCTTAAAAATGGCTTTAAAATGGATTTGGAGCATGGAGACGATTATCTCGGGATTGCAAGATAACCAAACAAAACTTTTAGTGGATTTCTACTTATTTTATTAAATATCATCTCCACCAAACAGGACAAGCTTGCATCTGTTATAGTTTTGGAGAAAAATGTGTTCATTTCATGTATGCGCGAAATGCCTTAAAAATGGCTTTAAAATGGATTTGGAGCATGGAGACGATTATCTCGGGATTGCAATATAACCAAACAAAACTTTTAGTGGATTTCTACTTATTTTATTAAATATCATCTCCACCAAACAGGACAAGCTTGCATCTGTTATAGTTTTGGAGAAAAATGTGTTCATTTCATGTATGCGCGAAATGCCTTAAAAATGGCTTTAAAATGGATTTGGAGCATGGAGACGATTATCTCGGGATTGCAAGATAACCAAACAAAACTTTTAGTGGATTTCTACTTATTTTATTAAATATCATCTCCACCAAACAGGACAAGCTTGCATCTGTTATAGTTTTGGAGAAAAATGTGTTCATTTCATGTATGCGCGAAATGCCTTAAAAATGGCTTTAAAATGGATTTGGAGCATGGAGACGATTATCTCGGGATTGCAAGATAACCAAACAAAACTTTTAGTGGATTTCTACTTATTTTATTAAATATCATCTCCACCAAACAGGACAAGCTTGCATCTGTTATAGTTTTGGAGAAAAATGTGTTCATTTCATGTATGCGCGAAATGCCTTAAAAATGGCTTTAAAATGGATTTGGAGCATGGAGACGATTATCTCGGGATTGCAAGATAACCAAACAAAACTTTTAGTGGATTTCTTACTTATTTTATTAAATATCATCTCCACCAAACAGGACAAGCTTGCATCTGTTATAGTTTTGGAGAAAAATGTGTTCATTTCATGTATGCGCAAAATGCCTTAAAAATGGCTTTAAAATGGATTTGGAGCATGGAGACGATTATCTCAGGATGGCAATATAAGCAAACGAAACTTTTAGTAGATTTCTACTTATTTTATTAAATATCATCTCCACCAAACAGGACAAGCTTGCATCTGTTATAGTTTTGGAGAAAATGTGTTCATTTCATGTATGCGCGAAATGCCTTAAAAATGGCTTTAAAATGGATTTGGAGCATGGAGACGATTATCTCGGGATTGCAAGATAACCAAACAAAACTTTTAGTGGATTTCTACTTATTTTATTAAATATCATCTCCACCAAACAGGACAAGCTTGCATCTGTTATAGTTTTGGAGAAAAATGTGTTCATTTCATGTATGCGCGAAATGCCTTAAAAATGGCTTTAAAATGGATTTGGAGCATGGAGACGATTATCTCGGGATTGCAAGATAACCAAACAAAACTTTTAGTGGATTTCTACTTATTTTATTAAATATCATCTCCACCAAACAGGACAAGCTTGCATCTGTTAAAGTTTTGGAGAAAAATGTGTTCATTTCATGTATGCGCGAAATGCCTTAAAAATGGCTTTAAAATGGATTTGGAGCATGGAGACGATTATCTCGGGATTGCAAGATAACCAAACAAAACTTTTAGTGGATTTCTACTTATTTTATTAAATATCATCTCCACCAAACAGGACAAGCTTGCATCTGTTATAGTTTTGGAGAAAAATGTGTTCATTTCATATATGCGCGAAATGCCTTAAAATGGCTTTAAAATGGATTTGGAGCATGGAGACGATTATCTCGGGATTGCAAGATAACCAAACAAAACTTTTAGTGGATTTCTACTTATTTTATTAAATATCATCTCCACCAAACAGGACAAGCTTGCATCTGTTATAGTTTTGGAGAAAAATGTGTTCATTTCATGTATGCGCGAAATGCCTTAAAAATTGCTTTAAAATGGATTTGGAGCATGGAGACGATTATCTCGGGATTGCAATATAACCAAACAAAACTTTTAGTGGATTTCTACTTATTTTATTAAATATCATCTCCACCAAACAGGACAAGCTTGCATCTGTTATAGTTTTGGAGAAAAATGTGTTCATTTCATGTATGCGCGAAATGCTTAAAAATGGCTTTAAAATGGATTTGGAGCATGGAGACGATTATCTCGGGATTGCAAGATAACCAAACAAAACTTTTAGTGGATTTCTACTTATTTTATTAAATATCATCTCCACCAAACAGGACAAGCTTGCATCTGTTATAGTTTTGGAGAAAAATGTGTTCATTTCATGTATGCGCGAAATGCCTTAAAAATGGCTTTAAAATGGATTTGGAGCATGGAGACGATTATCTCGGGATTGCAAGATAACCAAACAAAACTTTTAGTGGATTTCTACTTATTTTATTAAATATCATCTCCACCAAACAGGACAAGCTTGCATCTGTTATAGTTTTGGAGAAAAATGTGTTCATTTCATGTATGCGCGAAATGCCTTAAAAATGGCTTTAAAATGGATTTGGAGCATGGAGACGATTATCTCGGGATTGCAAGATAACCAAACAAAACTTTTAGTGGATTTCTACTTATTTTATTAAATATCATCTCCACCAAACAGGACAAACTTGCATGTGTTATAGTTTTGGAGAAAAATGTGTTCATTTCATGTATGCGCATAATGCCTTAAAAATGGCTTTAAAATGGATTTGGAGCATGGAGACGATTATCTCGGGATTGCAAGATAACCAAACAAAACTTTTAGTGGATTTCTACTTATTTTATTAAATATCATCTCCACCAAACAGGACAAGCTTGCATCTGTTATAGTTTTGGAGAAAAATGTGTTCATTTCATGTATGCGCGAAATGCCTTAAAAATGGCTTTAAAATGGATTTGGAGCATGGAGACGATTATCTCGGGATTGCAAGATAACCAAACAAAACTTTTAGTGGATTTCTACTTATTTTATTAAATATCATCTCCACCAAACAGGACAAGCTTGCATCTGTTATAGTTTTGGAGAAAAATGTGTTCATTTCATGTATGCGCGAAATGCCTTAAAAATGGCTTTAAAATGGATTTGGAGCATGGAGACGATTATCTCGGGATTGCAAGATTACCAAACAAAACTTTTAGTGGATTTCTACTTATTTTATTAAATATCATCTCCACCAAACAGGACAAGCTTGCATCTGTTAAAGTTTTGGAGAAAAATGTGTTCATTTCATGTATGCGCGAAATGCCTTAAAAATGGCTTTAAAATGGATTTGGAGCATGGAGACGATTATCTCGGGATTGCAAGATAACCAAACAAAACTTTTAGTGGATTTCTACTTATTTTATTAAATATCATCTCCACCAAACAGGACAAGCTTGCATCTGTTATAGTTTTGGAGAAAAATGTGTTCATTTCATGTATGCGCGAAATGCCTTAAAATGGCTTTAAAATGGATTTGGAGCATGGAGACGATTATCTCGGGATTGCAAGATAACCAAACAAAACTTTTAGTGGATTTCTACTTATTTTATTAAATATCATCTCCACCAAACAGGACAAGCTTGCATCTGTTATAGTTTTGGAGAAAAATGTGTTCATTTCATGTATGCGCGAAATGCCTTAAAAATGGCTTTAAAATGGATTTGGAGCATGGAGACGATTATCTCGGGATTGCAAGATAACCAAACAAAACTTTTAGTTGATTTCTACTTATTTTATTAAATATCATCTCCACCAAACAGGACAAGCTTGCATCTGTTATAGTTTTGGAGAAAAATGTGTTCATTTCATGTATGCGCGAAATGCCTTAAAAATGGCTTTAAAATGGATTTGGAGCATGGAGACGATTATCTCGGGATTGCAATATAACCAAACAAAACTTTTAGTGGATTTCTACTTATTTTATTAAATATCATCTCCACCAAACAGGACAAGCTTGCATCTGTTATAGTTTTGGAGAAAAATGTGTTCATTTCATGTATGCGCGAAATGCCTTAAAAATGGCTTTAAAATGGATTTGGAGCATGGAGACGATTATCTCGGGATTGCAAGATAACCAAACAAAACTTTTAGTGGATTTCTACTTATTTTATTAAATATCATCTCCACCAAACAGGACAAGCTTGCATCTGTTATAGTTTTGGAGAAAAATGTGTTCATTTCATGTATGCGCGAAATGCCTTAAAAATGGCTTTAAAATGGATTTGGAGCATGGAGACGATTATCTCGGGATTGCAAGATAACCAAACAAAACTTTTAGTGGATTTCTACTTATTTTATTAAATATCATCTCCACCAAACAGGACAAGCTTGCATCTGTTATAGTTTTGGAGAAAAATGTGTTCATTTCATGTATGCGCGAAATGCCTTAAAAATGGCTTTAAAATGGATTTGGAGCATGGAGACGATTATCTCGGGATTGCAAGATAACCAAACAAAACTTTTAGTGGATTTCTACTTATTTTATTAAATATCATCTCCACCAAACAGGACAAACTTGCATGTGTTATAGTTTTGGAGAAAAATGTGTTCATTTCATGTATGCGCAAAATGCCTTAAAAATGGCTTTAAAATGGATTTGGAGCATGGAGACGATTATCTCGGGATTGCAAGATAACCAAACAAAACTTTTAGTGGATTTCTACTTATTTTATTAAATATCATCTCCACCAAACAGGACAAGCTTGCATCTGTTATAGTTTTGGAGAAAAATGTGTTAATTTCATGTATGCGCAAAATGCCTTTGAAATGGCTTTAAAATGGATTTGGAGCATGGAGACGATTATCTCGGGATTGCAAGATAACCAAACAAAACTTTTAGTGGATTTCTACTTATTTTATTAAATATCATCTCCACCAAACAGGACAAGCTTGCATCTGTTATAGTTTTGGAGAAAAATGTGTTCATTTCATGTATGCGCGAAATGCCTTAAAAATGGCTTTAAAATGGATTTGGAGCATGGAGACGATTATCTCGGGATTGCAAGATAACCAAACAAAACTTTTAGTGGATTTCTACTTATTTTATTAAATATCATCTCCACCAAACAGGACAAGCTTGCATCTGTTATAGTTTTGGAGAAAAATGTGTTCATTTCATGTATGCGCGAAATGCCTTAAAAATGGCTTTAAAATGGATTTGGAGCATGGAGACGATTATCTCGGGATTGCAATATAACCAAACAAAACTTTTAGTGGATTTCTACTTATTTTATTAAATATCATCTCCACCAAACAGGACAAGCTTGCATCTGTTATAGTTTTGGAGAAAAATGTGTTCATTTCATGTATGCGCGAAATGCCTTAAAAATGGCTTTAAAATGGATTTGGAGCATGGAGACGATTATCTCGGGATTGCAAGATAACCAAACAAAACTTTTAGTGGATTTCTACTTATTTTATTAAATATCATCTCCACCAAACAGGACAAGCTTGCATCTGTTATAGTTTTGGAGAAAAATGTGTTCATTTCATGTATGCGCGAAATGCCTTAAAAATGGCTTTAAAATGGATTTGGAGCATGGAGACGATTATCTCGGGATTGCAAGATAACCAAACAAAACTTTTAGTGGATTTCTACTTATTTTATTAAATATCATCTCCACCAAACAGGACAAGCTTGCATCTGTTATAGTTTTGGAGAAAAATGTGTTCATTTCATGTATGCGCGAAATGCCTTAAAAATGGCTTTAAAATGGATTTGGAGCATGGAGACGATTATCTCGGGATTGCAATATAACCAAACAAAACTTTTAGTGGATTTCTACTTATTTTATTAAATATCATCTCCACCAAACAGGACAAGCTTGCATCTGTTATAGTTTTGGAGAAAAATGTGTTCATTTCATGTATGCGCGAAATGCCTTAAAAATGGCTTTAAAATGGATTTGGAGCATGGAGACGATTATCTCGGGATTGCAAGATAACCAAACAAAACGTTTAGTGGATTTCTACTTATTTTATTAAATATCATCTCCACCAAACAGGACAAGCTTGCATCTGTTATAGTTTTGGAGAAAAATGTGTTCATTTCATGTATGCGCGAAATGCCTTAAAAATGGCTTTAAAATGGATTTGGAGCATGGAGACGATTATCTCGGGATTGCAAGATAACCAAACAAAACTTTTAGTGGATTTCTACTTATTTTATTAAATATCATCTCCACCAAACAGGACAAGCTTGCATCTGTTATAGTTTTGGAGAAAAATGTGTTCATTTCATGTATGCGCGAAATGCCTTAAAAATGGCTTTAAAATGGATTTGGAGCATGGAGACGATTATCTCGGGATTGCAAGATAACCAAACAAAACTTTTAGTGGATTTCTACTTATTTTATTAAATATCATCTCCACCAAACAGGACAAGCTTGCATGTGATATAGTTTTGGAGAAAAATGTGTTAATTTCATGTATGCGCAAAATGCCTTTGAAATGGCTTTAAAATGGATTTGGAGCATGGAGACGATTATTTCGGGATTGCAAGATAACCAAACAAAACTTTTAGTGGATTTCTACTTATTTTATTAAATATCATCTCCACCAAACAGGACAAGCTTGCATCTGTTATAGTTTTGGAGAAAAATGTGTTCATTTCATGTATGCGCGAAATGCCTTAAAAATGGCTTTAAAATGGATTTGGAGCATGGAGACGATTATCTCGGGATTGCAAGATAACCAAACAAAACTTTTAGTGGATTTCTACTTATTTTATTAAATATCATCTCCACCAAACAGGACAAGCTTGCATCTGTTATAGTTTTGGAGAAAAATGTGTTCATTTCATGTATGCGCGAAATGCCTTAAAAATGGCTTTAAAATGGATTTGGAGCATGGAGACGATTATCTCGGGATTGCAATATAACCAAACAAAACTTTTAGTGGATTTCTACTTATTTTATTAAATATCATCTCCACCAAACAGGACAAGCTTGCATCTGTTATAGTTTTGGAGAAAAATGTGTTCATTTCATGTATGCGCGAAATGCCTTAAAAATGGCTTTAAAATGGATTTTGAGCATGAAGACGATTATCTCGGGATTGCAAGATAACCAAACAAAACGTTTAGTGGATTTCTTCTTATTTTATTAAATATCATCTCCACCAAACAGGACAAGCTTGCATCTGTTATAGTTTTGGAGAAAAATGTGTTCATTTCATGTATGCGCGAAATGCCTTAAAAATGGCTTTAAAATGGATTTGGAGCATGGAGACGATTATCTCGGGATTGCAAGATAACCAAACAAAACTTTTAGTGGATTTCTACTTATTTTATTAAATATCATCTCCACCAAACAGGACAAGCTTGCATCTGTTATAGTTTTGGAGAAAAATGTGTTCATTTCATGTATGCGCGAAATGCCTTAAAAATGGCTTTAAAATGGATTTGGAGCATGGAGACGATTATCTCGGGATTGCAAGATAACCAAACAAAACTTTTAGTGGATTTCTACTTATTTTATTAAATATCATCTCCACCAAACAGGACAAGCTTGCATGTGTTATAGTTTTGGAGAAAAATGTTTTAATTTCATGTATGCGCAAAATGCCTTTGAAATGGCTTTAAAATGGATTTGGAGCATGGAGACGATTATCTCGGGATTGCAAGATAACCAAACAAAACTTTTAGTGGATTTCTACTTATTTTATTAAATATCATCTCCACCAAACAGGACAAGCTTGCATCTGTTATAGTTTTGGAGAAAAATGTGTTCATTTCATGTATGCGCGAAATGCCTTAAAAATGGCTTTAAAATGGATTTGGAGCATGGAGACGATTATCTCGGGATTGCAAGGTAACCAAACAAAACTTTTAGTGGATTTCTACTTATTTTATTAAATATCATCTCCACCAAACAGGACAAGCTTGCATCTGTTATAGTTTTGGAGAAAAATGTGTTCATTTCATGTATGCGCGAAATGCCTTAAAAATGGCTTTAAAATGGATTTGGAGCATGGAGACGATTATCTCGGGATTGCAAGATAACCAAACAAAACTTTTAGTGGATTTCTACTTATTTTATTAAATATCATCTCCACCAAACAGGACAAGCTTGCATCTGTTATAGTTTTGGAGAAAAATGTGTTCATTTCATGTATGCGCGAAATGCCTTCAAAATGGCTTTAAAATGGATTTGGAGCATGGAGACGATTATCTCGGGATTGCAATATAACCAAACAAAACTTTTAGTGGATTTCTACTTATTTTATTAAATATCATCTCCACCAAACAGGACAAGCTTGCATCTGTTATAGTTTTGGAGAAAAATGTGTTCATTTCATGTAAGCGCGAAATGCCTTAAAAATGGCTTTAAAATGGATTTGGAGCATGGAGACGATTATCTCGGGATTGCAAGATAACCAAACAAAACTTTTAGTGGATTTCTACTTATTTTATTAAATATCATCTCCACCAAACAGGACAAGCTTGCATCTGTTATAGTTTTGGAGAAAAATGTGTTCATTTCATGTATGCGCGAAATGCCTTAAAAATGGCTTTAAAATGGATTTGGAGCATGGAGACGATTATCTCGGGATTGCAATATAACCAAACAAAACTTTTAGTGGATTTCTACTTATTTTATTAAATATCATCTCCACCAAACAGGACAAGCTTGCATCTGTTATAGTTTTGGAGAAAAATGTGTTCATTTCATGTATGCGCGAAATGCCTTAAAAATGGCTTTAAAATGGATTTGGAGCATGGAGACGATTATCTCGGGATTGCAAGATAACCAAACAAAACTTTTAGTGGATTTCTACTTATTTTATTAAATATCATCTCCACCAAACAGGACAAGCTTGCATGTGTTATAGTTTTGGAGAAAAATGTGTTAATTTCATGTATGCGCAAAATGCCTTTGAAATGGCTTTAAAATGGATTTGGAGCATGGAGACGATTATCTCGGGATTGCAAGATAACCAAACAAAACTTTTAGTGGATTTCTACTTATTTTATTAAATATCATCTCCACCAAACAGGACAAGCTTGCATCTGTTATAGTTTTGGAGAAAAATGTGTTCATTTCATGTATGCGCGAAATGCCTTAAAAATGGCTTTAAAATGGATTTGGAGCATGGAGACGATTATCTCGGGATTGCAAGATAACCAAACAAAACTTTTAGTGGATTTCTACTTATTTTATTAAATATCATCTCCACCAAACAGGACAAGCTTGCATCTGTTATAGTTTTGGAGAAAAATGTGTTCATTTCATGTATGCGCGAAATGCCTTAAAAATGGCTTTAAAATGGATTTGGAGCATGGAGACGATTATCTCGGGATTGCAATATAACCAAACAAAACTTTTAGTGGATTTCTACTTATTTTATTAAATATCATCTCCACCAAACAGGACAAGCTTGCATCTGTTATAGTTTTGGAGAAAAATGTGTTCATTTCATGTATGCGCGAAATGCCTTAAAAATGGCTTTAAAATGGATTTGGAGCATGGAGACGATTATCTCGGGATTGCAAGATAACCAAACAAAACGTTTAGTGGATTTCTACTTATTTTATTAAATATCATCTCCACCAAACAGGACAAGCTTGCATCTGTTATAGTTTTGGAGAAAAATGTGTTCATTTCATGTATGCGCGAAATGCCTTAAAAATGGCTTTAAAATGGATTTGGAGCATGGAGACGATTATCTCGGGATTGCAAGATAACCAAACAAAACTTTTAGTGGATTTCTACTTATTTTATTAAATATCATCTCCACCAAACAGGACAAGCTTGCATCTGTTATAGTTTTGGAGAAAAATGTGTTCATTTCATGTATGCGCGAAATGCCTTAAAAATGGCTTTAAAATGGATTTGGAGCATGGAGACGATTATCTCGGGATTGCAAGATAACCAAACAAAACTTTTAGTGGATTTCTACTTATTTTATTAAATATCATCTCCACCAAACAGGACAAGCTTGCATGTGTTATAGTTTTGGAGAAAAATGTGTTAATTTCATGTATGCGCAAAATGCCTTTGAAATGGCTTTAAAATGGATTTGGAGCATGGAGACGATTATCTCGGGATTGCAAGATAACCAAACAAAACTTTTAGTGGATTTCTACTTATTTTATTAAATATCATCTCCACCAAACAGGACAAGCTTGCATCTGTTATAGTTTTGGAGAAAAATGTGTTCATTTCATGTATGCGCGAAATGCCTTAAAAATGGCTTTAAAATGGATTTGGAGCATGGAGACGATTATCTCGGGATTGCAAGATAACCAAACAAAACTTTTAGTGGATTTCTACTTATTTTATTAAATATCATCTCCACCAAACAGGACAAGCTTGCATCTGTTATAGTTTTGGAGAAAAATGTGTTCATTTCATGTATGCGCGAAATGCCTTAAAAATGGCTTTAAAATGGATTTGGAGCATGGAGACGATTATCTCGGGATTGCAATATAACCAAACAAAACTTTTAGTGGATTTCTACTTATTTTATTAAATATCATCTCCACCAAACAGGACAAGCTTGCATCTGTTATAGTTTTGGAGAAAAATGTGTTCATTTCATGTATGCGCGAAATGCCTTAAAAATGGCTTTAAAATGGATTTGGAGCATGGAGACGATTATCTCGGGATTGCAAGATAACCAAACAAAACGTTTAGTGGATTTCTACTTATTTTATTAAATATCATCTCCACCAAACAGGACAAGCTTGCATCTGTTATAGTTTTGGAGAAAAATGTGTTCATTTCATGTATGCGCGAAATGCCTTAAAAATGGCTTTAAAATGGATTTGGAGCATGGAGACGATTATCTCGGGATTGCAAGATAACCAAACAAAACTTTTAGTGGATTTCTACTTATTTTATTAAATATCATCTCCACCAAACAGGACAAGCTTGCATCTGTTATAGTTTTGGAGAAAAATGTGTTCATTTCATGTATGCGCGAAATGCCTTAAAAATGGCTTTAAAATGGATTTGGAGCATGGAGACGATTATCTCGGGATTGCAAGATAACCAAACAAAACTTTTAGTGGATTTCTACTTATTTTATTAAATATCATCTCCACCAAACAGGACAAGCTTGCATGTGTTATAGTTTTGGAGAAAAATGTGTTAATTTCATGTATGCGCAAAATGCCTTTGAAATGGCTTTAAAATGGATTTGGAGCATGGAGACGATTATCTCGGGATTGCAAGATAACCAAACAAAACTTTTAGTGGATTTCTACTTATTTTATTAAATATCATCTCCACCAAACAGGACAAGCTTGCATCTGTTATAGTTTTGGAGAAAAATGTGTTCATTTCATGTATGCGCGAAATGCCTTAAAAATGGCTTTAAAATGGATTTGGAGCATGGAGACGATTATCTCGGGATTGCAAGATAACCAAACAAAACTTTTAGTGGATTTCTACTTATTTTATTAAATATCATCTCCACCAAACAGGACAAGCTTGCATCTGTTATAGTTTTGGAGAAAAATGTGTTCATTTCATGTATGCGCGAAATGCCTTAAAAATGGCTTTAAAATGGATTTGGAGCATGGAGACGATTATCTCGGGATTGCAAGATAACCAAACAAAACTTTTAGTGGATTTCTACTTATTTTATTAAATATCATCTCCACCAAACAGGACAAGCTTGCATCTGTTATAGTTTTGGAGAAAAATGTGTTCATTTCATGTATGCGCGAAATGCCTTAAAAATGGCTTTAAAATGGATTTGGAGCATGGAGACGATTATCTTGGGATTGCAAGATAACCAAACAAAACTTTTAGTGGATTTCTACTTATTTTATTAAATATCATCTCCACCAAACAGGACAAGCTTGCATCTGTTATAGTTTTGGAGAAAAATGTGTTCATTTCATGTATGCGCGAAATGCCTTAAAAATGGCTTTAAAATGGATTTGGAGCATGGAGACGATTATCTCGAGATTGCAAGATAACCAAACAAATTTTTTAGTGGATTTCTACATATTTTATTAAATATCATCTCCACCAAACAGGACAAGCTTGCATCTGTTATAGTTTTGGAGAAAAATGTGTTCATTTCATGTATGCGCGAAATGCCTTAAAAATGGCTTTAAAATGGATTTGGAGCATGGAGACGATTATCTCGGGATTGCAATATAACCAAACAAAACTTTTAGTGGATTTCTACTTATTTTATTAAATATCATCTCCACCAAACAGGACAAGCTTGCATCTGTTATAGTTTTGGAGAAAAATGTGTTCATTTCATGTATGCGCGAAATGCCTTAAAAATGGCTTTAAAATGGATTTGGAGCATGGAGACGATTATCTCGGGATTGCAAGATAACCAAACAAAACTTTTAGTGGATTTCTACTTATTTTATTAAATATCATCTCCACCAAACAGGACAAGCTTGCATCTGTTATAGTTTTGGAGAAAAATGTGTTCATTTCATGTATGCGCGAAATGCCTTAAAAATGGCTTTAAAATGGATTTGGAGCATGGAGACGATTATCTCGGGATTGCAAGATAACCAAACAAAACTTTTAGTGGATTTCTACTTATTTTATTAAATATCATCTCCACCAAACAGGACAAGCTTGCATCTGTTATAGTTTTGGAGAAAAATGTGTTCATTTCATGTATGCGCGAAATGCCTTAAAAATGGCTTTAAAATGGATTTGGAGCATGGAGACGATTATCTCGGGATTGCAAGATAACCAAACAAAACTTTTAGTAGATTTCTACTTATTTTATTAAATATTATCTCCACCAAACAGGACAAGCTTGCATCTGTTATAGTTTTGGAGAAAAATGTGTTCATTTCATGTATGCGCGAAATGCCTTAAAAATGGCTTTAAAATGGATTTGGAGCATGGAGACGATTATCTCGGGATTGCAAGATAACCAAACAAAACTTTTAGTGGATTTCTACTTATTTTATTAAATATCATCTCCACCAAACAGGACAAGCTTGCATCTGTTATAGTTTTGGAGAAAAATGTGTTCATTTCATGTATGCGCGAAATGCCTTAAAAATGGCTTTAAAATGGATTTGGAGCATGGAGACGATTATCTCGGGATTGCAATATAACCAAACAAAACTTTTAGTGGATTTCTACTTATTTTATTAAATATCATCTCCACCAAACAGGACAAGCTTGCATCTGTTATAGTTTTGGAGAAAAATGTGTTCATTTCATGTATGCGCGAAATGCCTTAAAAATGGCTTTAAAATGGATTTGGAGCATGGAGACGATTATCTTGGGATTGCAAGATAACCAAACAAAACTTTTAGTGGATTTCTACTTATTTTATTAAATATCATCTCCACCAAACAGGACAAGCTTGCATCTGTTATAGTTTTGGAGAAAAATGTGTTCATTTCATGTATGCGCGAAATGCCTTAAAAATGGCTTTAAAATGGATTTGGAGCATGGAGACGATTATCTCGGGATTGCAAGATAACCAAACAAAACTTTTAGTGGATTTCTACTTATTTTATTAAATATCATCTCCACCAAACAGGACAAGCTTGCATCTGTTATAGTTTTGGAGAAAAATGTGTTCATTTCATGTATGCGCGAAATGCCTTAAAAATGGCTTTAAAATGGATTTGGAGCATGGAGACGATTATCTCGGGATTGCAATATAACCAAACAAAACTTTTAGTGGATTTCTACTTATTTTATTAAATATCATCTCCACCAAACAGGACAAGCTTGCATCTGTTATAGTTTTGGAGAAAAATGTGTTCATTTCATGTATGCGCGAAATGCCTTAAAAATGGCTTTAAAATGGATTTGGAGCATGGAGACGATTATCTCGGGATTGCAAGATAACCAAACAAAACTTTTAGTGGATTTCTACTTATTTTATTAAATATCATCTCCACCAAACAGGACAAGCTTGCATCTGTTATAGTTTTGGAGAAAAATGTGTTCATTTCATGTATGCGCGAAATGCCTTAAAAATGGCTTTAAAATGGATTTGGAGCATGGAGACGATTATCTCGGGATTGCAAGATAACCAAACAAAACTTTTAGTGGATTTCTACTTATTTTATTAAATATCATCTCCACCAAACAGGACAAGCTTGCATCTGTTATAGTTTTGGAGAAAAATGTGTTCATTTCATGTATGCGCGAAATGCCTTAAAAATGGCTTTAAAATGGATTTGGAGCATGGAGACGATTATCTCGGGATTGCAAGATAACCAAACAAAACTTTTAGTGGATTTCTTACTTATTTTATTAAATATCATCTCCACCAAACAGGACAAGCTTGCATCTGTTATAGTTTTGGAGAAAAATGTGTTCATTTCATGTATGCGCAAAATGCCTTAAAAATGGCTTTAAAATGGATTTGGAGCATGGAGACGATTATCTCAGGATGGCAATATAAACAAACGAAACTTTTAGTAGATTTCTACTTATTTTATTAAATATTATCTCCACCAAACAGGACAAGCTTGCATCTGTTATAGTTTTGGAGAAAAATGTGTTCATTTCATGTATGCGCGAAATGCCTTAAAAATGGCTTTAAAATGGATTTGGAGCATGGAGACGATTATCTCGGGATTGCAAGATAACCAAACAAAACTTTTAGTGGATTTCTACTTATTTTATTAAATATCATCTCCACCAAACAGGACAAGCTTGCATCTGTTATAGTTTTGGAGAAAAATGTGTTCATTTCATGTATGCGCGAAATGCCTTAAAAATGGCTTTAAAATGGATTTGGAGCATGGAGACGATTATCTCGGGATTGCAAGATAACCAAACAAAACTTTTAGTGGATTTCTTACTTATTTTATTAAATATCATCTCCACCAAACAGGACAAGCTTGCATCTGTTATAGTTTTGGAGAAAAATGTGTTCATTTCATGTATGCGCAAAATGCCTTAAAAATGGCTTTAAAATGGATTTGGAGCATGGAGACGATTATCTCGGGATTGCAAGATAACCAAACAAAACTTTTAGTGGATTTCTACTTATTTTATTAAATATCATCTCCACCAAACAGGACAAGCTTGCATCTGTTATAGTTTTGGAGAAAAATGTGTTCATTTCATGTATGCGCGAAATGCCTTAAAAATGGCTTTAAAATGGATTTGGAGCATGGAGACGATTATCTCGGGATTGCAAGATAACCAAACAAAACTTTTAGTGGATTTCTACTTATTTTATTAAATATCATCTCCACCAAACAGGACAAGCTTGCATGTGTTATAGTTTTGGAGAAAAATGTGTTAATTTCATGTATGCGCAAAATGCCTTTGAAATGGCTTTAAAATGGATTTGGAGCATGGAGACGATTATCTCGGGATTGCA
This sequence comes from Anomaloglossus baeobatrachus, assembly GCF_048569485.1. Lineage (NCBI taxonomy): Eukaryota > Metazoa > Chordata > Amphibia > Anura > Aromobatidae > Anomaloglossus > Anomaloglossus baeobatrachus. The sequence continues at coordinate 53,404 of NW_027442398.1, forward strand.
AGATAACCAAACAAAACGTTTAGTGGATTTCTACTTATTTTATTAAATATCATCTCCACCAAACAGGACAAGCTTGCATCTGTTATAGTTTTGGAGAAAAATGTGTTCATTTCATGTATGCGCGAAATGCCTTAAAAATGGCTTTAAAATGGATTTGGAGCATGGAGACGATTATCTCGGGATTGCAAGATAACCAAACAAAACTTTTAGTGGATTTCTACTTATTTTATTAAATATCATCTCCACCAAACAGGACAAGCTTGCATCTGTTATAGTTTTGGAGAAAAATGTGTTCATTTCATGTATGCGCGAAATGCCTTAAAAATGGCTTTAAAATGGATTTGGAGCATGGAGACGATTATCTCGGGATTGCAATATAACCAAACAAAACTTTTAGTGGATTTCTACTTATTTTATTAAATATCATCTCCACCAAACAGGACAAGCTTGCATCTGTTATAGTTTTGGAGAAAAATGTGTTCATTTCATGTATGCGCGAAATGCCTTAAAAATGGCTTTAAAATGGATTTGGAGCATGGAGACGATTATCTCGGGATTGCAAGATAACCAAACAAAACGTTTAGTGGATTTCTACTTATTTTATTAAATATCATCTCCACCAAACAGGACAAGCTTGCATCTGTTATAGTTTTGGAGAAAAATGTGTTCATTTCATGTATGCGCGAAATGCCTTAAAAATGGCTTTAAAATGGATTTGGAGCATGGAGACGATTATCTCGGGATTGCAAGATAACCAAACAAAACTTTTAGTGGATTTCTACTTATTTTATTAAATATCATCTCCACCAAACAGGACAAGCTTGCATCTGTTATAGTTTTGGAGAAAAATGTGTTCATTTCATGTATGCGCGAAATGCCTTAAAAATGGCTTTAAAATGGATTTGGAGCATGGAGACGATTATCTCGGGATTGCAAGATAACCAAACAAAACTTTTAGTGGATTTCTACTTATTTTATTAAATATCATCTCCACCAAACAGGACAAGCTTGCATGTGTTATAGTTTTGGAGAAAAATGTGTTAATTTCATGTATGCGCAAAATGCCTTTGAAATGGCTTTAAAATGGATTTGGAGCATGGAGACGATTATCTCGGGATTGCAAGATAACCAAACAAAACTTTTAGTGGATTTCTACTTATTTTATTAAATATCATCTCCACCAAACAGGACAAGCTTGCATCTGTTATAGTTTTGGAGAAAAATGTGTTCATTTCATGTATGCGCGAAATGCCTTAAAAATGGCTTTAAAATGGATTTGGAGCATGGAGACGATTATCTCGGGATTGCAAGATAACCAAACAAAACTTTTAGTGGATTTCTACTTATTTTATTAAATATCATCTCCACCAAACAGGACAAGCTTGCATCTGTTATAGTTTTGGAGAAAAATGTGTTCATTTCATGTATGCGCGAAATGCCTTAAAAATGGCTTTAAAATGGATTTGGAGCATGGAGACGATTATCTCGGGATTGCAAGATAACCAAACAAAACTTTTAGTGGATTTCTACTTATTTTATTAAATATCATCTCCACCAAACAGGACAAGCTTGCATCTGTTATAGTTTTGGAGAAAAATGTGTTCATTTCATGTATGCGCGAAATGCCTTAAAAATGGCTTTAAAATGGATTTGGAGCATGGAGACGATTATCTTGGGATTGCAAGATAACCAAACAAAACTTTTAGTGGATTTCTACTTATTTTATTAAATATCATCTCCACCAAACAGGACAAGCTTGCATCTGTTATAGTTTTGGAGAAAAATGTGTTCATTTCATGTATGCGCGAAATGCCTTAAAAATGGCTTTAAAATGGATTTGGAGCATGGAGACGATTATCTCGAGATTGCAAGATAACCAAACAAATTTTTTAGTGGATTTCTACATATTTTATTAAATATCATCTCCACCAAACAGGACAAGCTTGCATCTGTTATAGTTTTGGAGAAAAATGTGTTCATTTCATGTATGCGCGAAATGCCTTAAAAATGGCTTTAAAATGGATTTGGAGCATGGAGACGATTATCTCGGGATTGCAATATAACCAAACAAAACTTTTAGTGGATTTCTACTTATTTTATTAAATATCATCTCCACCAAACAGGACAAGCTTGCATCTGTTATAGTTTTGGAGAAAAATGTGTTCATTTCATGTATGCGCGAAATGCCTTAAAAATGGCTTTAAAATGGATTTGGAGCATGGAGACGATTATCTCGGGATTGCAAGATAACCAAACAAAACTTTTAGTGGATTTCTACTTATTTTATTAAATATCATCTCCACCAAACAGGACAAGCTTGCATCTGTTATAGTTTTGGAGAAAAATGTGTTCATTTCATGTATGCGCGAAATGCCTTAAAAATGGCTTTAAAATGGATTTGGAGCATGGAGACGATTATCTCGGGATTGCAAGATAACCAAACAAAACTTTTAGTGGATTTCTACTTATTTTATTAAATATCATCTCCACCAAACAGGACAAGCTTGCATCTGTTATAGTTTTGGAGAAAAATGTGTTCATTTCATGTATGCGCGAAATGCCTTAAAAATGGCTTTAAAATGGATTTGGAGCATGGAGACGATTATCTCGGGATTGCAAGATAACCAAACAAAACTTTTAGTAGATTTCTACTTATTTTATTAAATATTATCTCCACCAAACAGGACAAGCTTGCATCTGTTATAGTTTTGGAGAAAAATGTGTTCATTTCATGTATGCGCGAAATGCCTTAAAAATGGCTTTAAAATGGATTTGGAGCATGGAGACGATTATCTCGGGATTGCAAGATAACCAAACAAAACTTTTAGTGGATTTCTACTTATTTTATTAAATATCATCTCCACCAAACAGGACAAGCTTGCATCTGTTATAGTTTTGGAGAAAAATGTGTTCATTTCATGTATGCGCGAAATGCCTTAAAAATGGCTTTAAAATGGATTTGGAGCATGGAGACGATTATCTCGGGATTGCAATATAACCAAACAAAACTTTTAGTGGATTTCTACTTATTTTATTAAATATCATCTCCACCAAACAGGACAAGCTTGCATCTGTTATAGTTTTGGAGAAAAATGTGTTCATTTCATGTATGCGCGAAATGCCTTAAAAATGGCTTTAAAATGGATTTGGAGCATGGAGACGATTATCTTGGGATTGCAAGATAACCAAACAAAACTTTTAGTGGATTTCTACTTATTTTATTAAATATCATCTCCACCAAACAGGACAAGCTTGCATCTGTTATAGTTTTGGAGAAAAATGTGTTCATTTCATGTATGCGCGAAATGCCTTAAAAATGGCTTTAAAATGGATTTGGAGCATGGAGACGATTATCTCGGGATTGCAAGATAACCAAACAAAACTTTTAGTGGATTTCTACTTATTTTATTAAATATCATCTCCACCAAACAGGACAAGCTTGCATCTGTTATAGTTTTGGAGAAAAATGTGTTCATTTCATGTATGCGCGAAATGCCTTAAAAATGGCTTTAAAATGGATTTGGAGCATGGAGACGATTATCTCGGGATTGCAATATAACCAAACAAAACTTTTAGTGGATTTCTACTTATTTTATTAAATATCATCTCCACCAAACAGGACAAGCTTGCATCTGTTATAGTTTTGGAGAAAAATGTGTTCATTTCATGTATGCGCGAAATGCCTTAAAAATGGCTTTAAAATGGATTTGGAGCATGGAGACGATTATCTCGGGATTGCAAGATAACCAAACAAAACTTTTAGTGGATTTCTACTTATTTTATTAAATATCATCTCCACCAAACAGGACAAGCTTGCATCTGTTATAGTTTTGGAGAAAAATGTGTTCATTTCATGTATGCGCGAAATGCCTTAAAAATGGCTTTAAAATGGATTTGGAGCATGGAGACGATTATCTCGGGATTGCAAGATAACCAAACAAAACTTTTAGTGGATTTCTACTTATTTTATTAAATATCATCTCCACCAAACAGGACAAGCTTGCATCTGTTATAGTTTTGGAGAAAAATGTGTTCATTTCATGTATGCGCGAAATGCCTTAAAAATGGCTTTAAAATGGATTTGGAGCATGGAGACGATTATCTCGGGATTGCAAGATAACCAAACAAAACTTTTAGTGGATTTCTTACTTATTTTATTAAATATCATCTCCACCAAACAGGACAAGCTTGCATCTGTTATAGTTTTGGAGAAAAATGTGTTCATTTCATGTATGCGCAAAATGCCTTAAAAATGGCTTTAAAATGGATTTGGAGCATGGAGACGATTATCTCAGGATGGCAATATAAACAAACGAAACTTTTAGTAGATTTCTACTTATTTTATTAAATATTATCTCCACCAAACAGGACAAGCTTGCATCTGTTATAGTTTTGGAGAAAAATGTGTTCATTTCATGTATGCGCGAAATGCCTTAAAAATGGCTTTAAAATGGATTTGGAGCATGGAGACGATTATCTCGGGATTGCAAGATAACCAAACAAAACTTTTAGTGGATTTCTACTTATTTTATTAAATATCATCTCCACCAAACAGGACAAGCTTGCATCTGTTATAGTTTTGGAGAAAAATGTGTTCATTTCATGTATGCGCGAAATGCCTTAAAAATGGCTTTAAAATGGATTTGGAGCATGGAGACGATTATCTCGGGATTGCAAGATAACCAAACAAAACTTTTAGTGGATTTCTTACTTATTTTATTAAATATCATCTCCACCAAACAGGACAAGCTTGCATCTGTTATAGTTTTGGAGAAAAATGTGTTCATTTCATGTATGCGCAAAATGCCTTAAAAATGGCTTTAAAATGGATTTGGAGCATGGAGACGATTATCTCAGGATGGCAATATAAACAAACGAAACTTTTAGTAGATTTCTACTTATTTTATTAAATATTATCTCCACCAAACAGGACAAGCTTGCATCTGTTATAGTTTTGGAGAAAAATGTGTTCATTTCATGTATGCGCGAAATGCCTTAAAAATGGCTTTAAAATGGATTTGGAGCATGGAGACGATTATCTCGGGATTGCAAGATAACCAAACAAAACTTTTAGTGGATTTCTACTTATTTTATTAAATATCATCTCCACCAAACAGGACAAGCTTGCATCTGTTATAGTTTTGGAGAAAAATGTGTTCATTTCATGTATGCGCGAAATGCCTTAAAAATGGCTTTAAAATGGATTTGGAGCATGGAGACGATTATCTCGGGATTGCAAGATAACCAAACAAAACTTTTAGTGGATTTCTACTTATTTTATTAAATATCATCTCCACCAAACAGGACAAGCTTGCATCTGTTATAGTTTTGGAGAAAAATGTGTTCATTTCATGTATGCGCGAAATGCCTTAAAATGGCTTTAAAATGGATTTGGAGCATGGAGACGATTATCTCGGGATTGCAAGATAACCAAACAAAACTTTTAGTGGATTTCTACTTATTTTATTAAATATCATCTCCACCAAACAGGACAAGCTTGCATCTGTTAAAGTTTTGGAGAAAAATGTGTTCATTTCATGTATGCGCGAAATGCCTTAAAAATGGCTTTAAAATGGATTTGGAGCATGGAGACGATTATCTCGGGATTGCAAGATAACCAAACAAAACTTTTAGTGGATTTCTACTTATTTTATTAAATATCATCTCCACCAAACAGGACAAGCTTGCATCTGTTATAGTTTTGGAGAAAAATGTGTTCATTTCATGTATGCGCGAAATGCCTTAAAAATGGCTTTAAAATGGATTTGGAGCATGGAGACGATTATCTCGGGATTGCAAGATAACCAAACAAAACTTTTAGTGGATTTCTACTTATTTTATTAAATATCATCTCCACCAAACAGGACAAACTTGCATGTGTTATAGTTTTGGAAAAAAATGTGTTCATTTCATGTATGCGCAAAATGCCTTAAAAATGGCTTTAAAATGGATTTGGAGCATGGAGACGATTATCTCGGGATTGCAAGATAACCAAACAAAACTTTTAGTGGATTTCTACTTATTTTATTAAATATCATCTCCACCAAACAGGACAAGCTTGCATCTGTTATAGTTTTGGAGAAAAATGTGTTCATTTCATGTATGCGCGAAATGCCTTAAAAATGGCTTTAAAATGGATTTGGAGCATGGAGACGATTATCTCGGGATTGCAAGATAACCAAACAAAACTTTTAGTGGATTTCTACTTATTTTATTAAATATCATCTCCACCAAACAGGACAAGCTTGCATCTGTTATAGTTTTGGAGAAAAATGTGTTCATTTCATGTATGCGCGAAATGCCTTAAAAATGGCTTTAAAATGGATTTGGAGCATGGAGACGATTATCTCGGGATTGCAAGATAACCAAACAAAACTTTTAGTGGATTTCTACTTATTTTATTAAATATCATCTCCACCAAACAGGACAAGCTTGCATCTGTTAAAGTTTTGGAGAAAAATGTGTTCATTTCATGTATGCGCGAAATGCCTTAAAAATGGCTTTAAAATGGATTTGGAGCATGGAGACGATTATCTCGGGATTGCAAGATAACCAAACAAAACTTTTAGTGGATTTCTACTTATTTTATTAAATATCATCTCCACCAAACAGGACAAGCTTGCATCTGTTATAGTTTTGGAGAAAAATGTGTTCATTTCATGTATGCGCGAAATGCCTTAAAAATGGCTTTAAAATGGATTTGGAGCATGGAGACGATTATCTCGGGATTGCAAGATAACCAAACAAAACTTTTAGTGGATTTCTACTTATTTTATTAAATATCATCTCCACCAAACAGGACAAGCTTGCATCTGTTATAGTTTTGGAGAAAAATGTGTTCATTTCATGTATGCGCGAAATGCCTTAAAAATGGCTTTAAAATGGATTTGGAGCATGGAGACGATTATCTCGGGATTGCAAGATAACCAAACAAAACTTTTAGTGGATTTCTACTTATTTTATTAAATATCATCTCCACCAAACAGGACAAGCTTGCATCTGTTATAGTTTTGGAGAAAAATGTGTTCATTTCATGTATGCGCGAAATGCCTTAAAAATGGCTTTAAAATGGATTTGGAGCATGGAGACGATTATCTCGGGATTGCAAGATAACCAAACAAAACTTTTAGTGGATTTCTACTTATTTTATTAAATATCATCTCCACCAAACAGGACAAGCTTGCATCTGTTATAGTTTTGGAGAAAAATGTGTTCATTTCATGTATGCGCGAAATGCCTTAAAAATGGCTTTAAAATGGATTTGGAGCATGGAGACGATTATCTCGGGATTGCAAGATAACCAAACAAAACTTTTAGTGGATTTCTACTTATTTTATTAAATATCATCTCCACCAAACAGGACAAGCTTGCATCTGTTATAGTTTTGGAGAAAAATGTGTTCATTTCATGTATGCGCGAAATGCCTTAAAAATGGCTTTAAAATGGATTTGGAGCATGGAGACGATTATCTCGGGATTGCAATATAACCAAACAAAACTTTTAGTGGATTTCTACTTATTTTATTAAATATCATCTCCACCAAACAGGACAAGCTTGCATCTGTTATAGTTTTGGAGAAAAATGTGTTCATTTCATGTATGCGCGAAATGCCTTAAAAATGGCTTTAAAATGGATTTGGAGCATGGAGACGATTATCTCGGGATTGCAAGATAACCAAACTAAACTTTTAGTGGATTTCTACTTATTTTATTAAATATCATCTCCACCAAACAGGACAAGCTTGCATCTGTTATAGTTTTGGAGAAAAATGTGTTCATTTCATGTATGCGCGAAATGCCTTAAAAATGGCTTTAAAATGGATTTGGAGCATGGAGACGATTATCTCGGGATTGCAAGATAACCAAACAAAACTTTTAGTGGATTTCTACTTATTTTATTAAATATCATCTCCACCAAACAGGACAAGCTTGCATCTGTTAAAGTTTTGGAGAAAAATGTGTTCATTTCATGTATGCGCGAAATGCCTTAAAAATGGCTTTAAAATGGATTTGGAGCATGGAGACGATTATCTCGGGATTGCAAGATAACCAAACAAAACTTTTAGTGGATTTCTACTTATTTTATTAAATATCATCTCCACCAAACAGGACAAGCTTGCATCTGTTATAGTTTTGGAGAAAAATGTGTTCATTTCATGTATGCGCGAAATGCCTTAAAAATGGCTTTAAAATGGATTTGGAGCATGGAGACGATTATCTCGGGATTGCAAGATAACCAAACAAAACTTTTAGTGGATTTCTACTTATTTTATTAAATATCATCTCCACCAAACAGGACAAGCTTGCATCTGTTATAGTTTTGGAGAAAAATGTGTTCATTTCATGTATGCGCGAAATGCCTTAAAAATGGCTTTAAAATGGATTTGGAGCATGGAGACGATTATCTCGGGATTGCAAGATAACCAAACAAAACTTTTAGTGGATTTCTACTTATTTTATTAAATATCATCTCCACCAAACAGGACAAGCTTGCATCTGTTATAGTTTTGGAGAAAAATGTGTTCATTTCATGTATGCGCGAAATGCCTTAAAAATGGCTTTAAAATGGATTTGGAGCATGGAGACGATTATCTCGGGATTGCAAGATAACCAAACAAAACCTTTAGTGGATTTCTACTTATTTTATTAAATATCATCTCCACCAAACAGGACAAGCTTGCATCTGTTATAGTTTTGGAGAAAAATGTGTTCATTTCATGTATGCGCGAAATGCCTTAAAAATGGCTTTAAAATGGATTTGGAGCATGGAGACGATTATCTCGGGATTGCAAGATAACCAAACAAAAGTTTTAGTGGATTTCTACTTATTTTATTAAATATCATCTCCACCAAACAGGACAAGCTTGCATGTGTTATAGTTTTGGAGAAAAATGTGTTCATTGCATGTATGCGCGAAATGCCTTAAAAATGGCTTTAAAATGGATTTGGAGCATGGAGACGATTATCTCGGGATTGCAAGATAACCAAACAAAACTTTTAGTGGATTTCTACTTATTTTATTAAATATCATCTCCACCAAACAGGACAAGCTTGCATCTGTTATAGTTTTGGAGAAAAATGTGTTCATTTCATGTATGCGCGAAATGCCTTAAAAATAGCTTTAAAATTGATTTGGAGCATGGAGACGATTATCTCGGGATTGCAAGATAACCAAACAAAACTTTTAGTGGATTTCTACTTATTTTATTAAATATCATCTCCACCAAACAGGACAAGCTTGCATCTGTTATAGTTTTGGAGAAAAATGTGTTCATTTCATGTATGCGCGAAATGCCTTAAAAATGGCTTTAAAATGGATTTGGAGCATGGAGACGATTATCTCAGGATGGCAATATAAATAAACGAAACTTTTAGTAGATTTCTACTTATTTTATTAAATATTATCTCCACCAAACAGGACAAGCTTGCATCTGTTATAGTTTTGGAGAAAAATGTGTTCATTTCATGTATGCGCGAAATGCCTTAAAAATGGCTTTAAAATGGATTTGGAGCATGGAGACGATTATCTCGGGATTGCAAGATAACCAAACAAAACTTTTAGTGGATTTCTACTTATTTTATTAAATATCATCTCCACCAAACAGGACAAGCTTGCATCTGTTATAGTTTTGGAGAAAAATGTGTTCATTTCATGTATGCGCGAAATGCCTTAAAAATGGCTTTAAAATGGATTTGGAGCATGGAGACGATTATCTCGGGATTGCAAGATAACCAAACAAAACTTTTAGTGGATTTCTACTTATTTTATTAAATATCATCTCCACCAAACAGGACAAGCTTGCATCTGTTATAGTTTTGGAGAAAAATGTGTTCATTTCATGTATGCGCGAAATGCCTTAAAAATGGCTTTAAAATGGATTTGGAGCATGGAGACGATTATCTCGGGATTGCAAGATAACCAAACAAAACTTTTAGTGGATTTCTACTTATTTTATTAAATATCATCTCCACCAAACAGGACAAGCTTGCATCTGTTATAGTTTTGGAGAAAAATGTGTTCATTTCATGTATGCGCGAAATGCCTTAAAAATGGCTTTAAAATGGATTTGGAGCATGGAGACGATTATCTCGGGATTGCAAGATAACCAAACAAAACTTTTAGTGGATTTCTACTTATTTTATTAAATATCATCTCCACCAAACAGGACAAGCTTGCATGTGTTATAGTTTTGGAGAAAAATGTGTTCATTTCATGTATGCGCAAAATGCCTTTGAAATGGCTTTAAAATGGATTTGGAGCATGGAGACGATTATCTCAGGATGGCAATATAAACAAACGAAACTTTTAGTAGATTTCTACTTATTTTATTAAATATTATCTCCACCAAACAGGACAAGCTTGCATCTGTTATAGTTTTGGAGAAAAATGTGTTCATTTCATGTATGCGCGAAATGCCTTAAAAATGGCTTTAAAATGGATTTGGAGCATGGAGACGATTATCTCGGGATTGCAAGATAACCAAACAAAACTTTTAGTGGATTTCTACTTATTTTATTAAATATCATCTCCACCAAACAGGACAAGCTTGCATCTGTTATAGTTTTGGAGAAAAATGTGTTCATTTCATGTATGCGCGAAATGCCTTAAAAATGGCTTTAAAATGGATTTGGAGCATGGAGACGATTATCTCGGGATTGCAAGATAACCAAACAAAACTTTTAGTGGATTTCTACTTATTTTTTTAAATATCATCTCCACCAAACAGGACAAGCTTGCATCTGTTATAGTTTTGGAGAAAAATGTGTTCATTTCATGTATGCGCGAAATGCCTTAAAAATGGCTTTAAAATGGATTTGGAGCATGGAGACGATTATCTCGGGATTGCAAGATAACCAAACAAAACTTTTAGTGGATTTCTACTTATTTTATTAAATATCATCTCCACCAAACAGGACAAGCTTGCATCTGTTATAGTTTTGGAGAAAAATGTGTTCATTTCATGTATGCGCGAAATGCCTTAAAAATGGCTTTAAAATGGATTTGGAGCATGGAGACGATTATCTCGGGATTGCAAGATAGCCAAACAAAACTTTTAGTGGATTTCTACTTATTTTATTAAATATCATCTCCACCAAACAGGACAAGCTTGCATGTGTTATAGTTTTGGAGAAAAATGTGTTCATTTCATGTATGCGCAAAATGCCTTTGAAATGGCTTTAAAATGGATTTGGAGCATGGAGACGATTATCTCAGGATGGCAATATAAACAAACGAAACTTTTAGTAGATTTCTACTTATTTTATTAAATATCATCTCCACCAAACAGGACAAGCTTGCATCTGTTATAGTTTTGGAGAAAAATGTGTTCATTTCATGTATGCGCGAAATGCCTTAAAAATGGCTTTAAAATGGATTTGGAGCATGGAGACGATTATCTCGGGATTGCAAGATAACCAAACAAAACTTTTAGTGGATTTCTACTTATTTTATTAAATATCATCTCCACCAAACAGGACAAGCTTGCATCTGTTATAGTTTTGGAGAAAAATGTGTTCATTTCATGTATGCGCGAAATGCCTTAAAAATGGCTTTAAAATGGATTTGGAGCATGGAGACGATTATCTCGGGATTGCAAGATAACCAAACAAAACTTTTAGTGGATTTCTACTTATTTTATTAAATATCATCTCCACCAAACAGGACAAGCTTGCATGTGTTATAGTTTTGGAGAAAAATGTGTTCATTTCATGTATGCGCGAAATGCCTTAAAAATGGCTTTAAAATGGATTTGGAGCATGGAGACGATTATCTCGGGATTGCAAGATAACCAAACAAAACTTTTAGTGGATTTCTACTTATTTTATTAAATATCATCTCCACCAAACAGGACAAGCTTGCATCTGTTATAGTTTTGGAGAAAAATGTGTTCATTTCATGTATGCGCGAAATGCCTTAAAAATGGCTTTAAAATGGATTTGGAGCATGGAGACGATTATCTCGGGATTGCAATATAACCAAACAAAACTTTTAGTGGATTTCTACTTATTTTATTAAATATCATCTCCACCAAACAATACAAGCTTGCATCTGTTATAGTTTTGGAGAAAAATGTGTTCATTTCATGTATGCGCGAAATGCCTTAAAAATGGCTTTAAAATGGATTTGGAGCATGGAGACGATTATCTCGGGATTGCAAGATAACCAAACAAAACTTTTAGTGGATTTCTACTTATTTTATTAAATATCATCTCCACCAAACAGGACAAGCTTGCATCTGTTATAGTTTTGGAGAAAAATGTGTTCATTTCATGTATGCGCGAAATGCCTTAAAAATGGCTTTAAAATGGATTTGGAGCATGGAGACGATTATCTCGGGATTGCAAGATAACCAAACAAAACTTTTAGTGGATTTCTACTTATTTTATTAAATATCATCTCCACCAAACAGGACAAGCTTGCATGTGTTATAGTTTTGGAGAAAAATGTGTTAATTTCATGTATGCGCAAAATGCCTTTGAAATGGCTTTAAAATGGATTTGGAGCATGGAGACGATTATCTCGGGATTGCAAAATAACCAAACAAAACTTTTAGTGGATTTCTACTTATTTTATTAAATATCATCTCCACCAAACAGGACAAGCTTGCATCTGTTATAGTTTTGGAGAAAAATGTGTTCATTTCATGTATGCGCGAAATGCCTTAAAAATGGCTTTAAAATGGATTTGGAGTATGGAGACGATTATCTCGGGATTGCAAGATAACCAAACAAAACTTTTAGTGGATTTCTACTTATTTTATTAAATATCATCTCCACCAAACAGGACAAGCTTGCATCTGTTATAGTTTTGGAGAAAAATGTGTTCATTTCATCTATGCGCAAAATGCCTTAAAAATGGCTTTAAAATGGATTTGGAGCATGGAGACGATTATCTCAGGATGGCAATATAAACAAACGAAACTTTTAGTAGATTTCTACTTATTTTATTAAATATTATCTCCACCAAACAGGACAAGCTTGCATCTGTTATAGTTTTGGAGAAAAATGTGTTCATTTCATGTATGCGCGAAATGCCTTAAAAATGGCTTTAAAATGGATTTGGAGCATGGAGACGATTATCTCGGGATTGCAAGATAACCAAACAAAACTTTTAGTGGATTTCTACTTATTTTATTAAATATCATCTCCACCAAACAGGACAAGCTTGCATCTGTTATAGTTTTGGAGAAAAATGTGTTCATTTCATGTATGCGCGAAATGCCTTAAAAATGGCTTTAAAATGGATTTGGAGCATGGAGACGATTATCTCGGGATTGCAAGATAACCAAACAAAACTTTTAGTGGATTTCTACTTATTTTATTAAATATCATCTCCACCAAACAGGACAAGCTTGCATCTGTTATAGTTTTGGAGAAAAATGTGTTCATTTCATGTATGCGCGAAATGCCTTAAAAATGGCTTTAAAATGGATTTGGAGCATGGAGACGATTATCTCGGGATTGCAAGATAACCAAACAAAACTTTTAGTGGATTTCTACTTATTTTATTAAATATCATCTCCACCAAACAGGACAAGCTTGCATCTGTTAAAGTTTTGGAGAAAAATGTGTTCATTTCATGTATGCGCGAAATGCCTTAAAAATGGCTTTAAAATGGATTTGGAGCATGGAGACGATTATCTCGGGATTGCAAGATAACCAAACAAAACTTTTAGTGGATTTCTACTTATTTTATTAAATATCATCTCCACCAAAAAGGACAAGCTTGCATCTGTTATAGTTTTGGAGAAAAATGTGTTCATTTCATGTATGTGCGAAATGCCTTAAAAATGGCTTTAAAATGGATTTGGAGCATGGAGACGATTATCTCGGGATTGCAAGATAACCAAACAAAACTTTTAGTGGATTTCTACTTATTTTATTAAATATCATCTCCACCAAACAGGACAAGCTTGCATCTGTTATAGTTTTGGAGAAAAATGTGTTCATTTCATGTATGCGCGAAATGCCTTAAAAATGGCTTTAAAATGGATTTGGAGCATGGAGACGATTATCTCGGGATTGCAATATAACCAAACAAAACTTTTAGTGGATTTCTACTTATTTTATTAAATATCATCTCCACCAAACAGGACAAGCTTGCATCTGTTATAGTTTTGGAGAAAAATGTGTTCATTTCATGTATGCGCGAAATGCCTTAAAAATGGCTTTAAAATGGATTTGGAGCATGGAGACGATTATCTCGGGATTGCAAGATAACCAAACAAAACTTTTAGTGGATTTCTACTTATTTTATTAAATATCATCTCCACCAAACAGGACAAGCTTGCATCTGTTATAGTTTTGGAGAAAAATGTGTTCATTTCATGTATGCGCGAAATGCCTTAAAAATGGCTTTAAAATGGATTTGGAGCATGGAGACGATTATCTCGGGATTGCAAGATAACCAAACAAAACTTTTAGTGGATTTCTACTTATTTTATTAAATATCATCTCCACCAAACAGGACAAGCTTGCATCTGTTATAGTTTTGGAGAAAAATGTGTTCATTTCATGTATGCGCGAAATGCCTTAAAAATGGCTTTAAAATGGATTTGGAGCATGGAGACGATTATCTCGGGATTGCAAGATAACCAAACAAAACTTTTAGTGGATTTCTACTTATTTTATTAAATATCATCTCCACCAAACAGGACAAGCTTGCATGTGTTATAGTTTTGGAGAAAAATGTGTTCATTGCATGTATGCGCGAAATGCCTTAAAAATGGCTTTAAAATGGATTTGGAGCATGGAGACGATTATCTCGGGATTGCAAGATAACCAAACAAAACTTTTAGTGGATTTCTACTTATTTTATTAAATATCATCTCCACCAAACAGGACAAGCTTGCATCTGTTATAGTTTTGGAGAAAAATGTGTTCATTTCATGTATGCGCGAAATGCCTTAAAAATAGCTTTAAAATTGATTTGGAGCATGGAGACGATTATCTCGGGATTGCAAGATAACCAAACAAAACTTTTAGTGGATTTCTACTTATTTTATTAAATATCATCTCCACCAAACAGGACAAGCTTGCATCTGTTATAGTTTTGGAGAAAAATGTGTTCATTTCATGTATGCGCGAAATGCCTTAAAAATGGCTTTAAAATGGATTTGGAGCATGGAGACGATTATCTCAGGATGGCAATATAAATAAACGAAACTTTTAGTAGATTTCTACTTATTTTATTAAATATTATCTCCACCAAACAGGACAAGCTTGCATCTGTTATAGTTTTGGAGAAAAATGTGTTCATTTCATGTATGCGCGAAATGCCTTAAAAATGGCTTTAAAATGGATTTGGAGCATGGAGACGATTATCTCGGGATTGCAAGATAACCAAACAAAACTTTTAGTGGATTTCTACTTATTTTATTAAATATCATCTCCACCAAACAGGACAAGCTTGCATCTGTTATAGTTTTGGAGAAAAATGTGTTCATTTCATGTATGCGCGAAATGCCTTAAAAATGGCTTTAAAATGGATTTGGAGCATGGAGACGATTATCTCGGGATTGCAAGATAACCAAACAAAACTTTTAGTGGATTTCTACTTATTTTATTAAATATCATCTCCACCAAACAGGACAAGCTTGCATCTGTTATAGTTTTGGAGAAAAATGTGTTCATTTCATGTATGCGCGAAATGCCTTAAAAATGGCTTTAAAATGGATTTGGAGCATGGAGACGATTATCTCGGGATTGCAAGATAACCAAACAAAACTTTTAGTGGATTTCTACTTATTTTATTAAATATCATCTCCACCAAACAGGACAAGCTTGCATCTGTTATAGTTTTGGAGAAAAATGTGTTCATTTCATGTATGCGCGAAATGCCTTAAAAATGGCTTTAAAATGGATTTGGAGCATGGAGACGATTATCTCGGGATTGCAAGATAACCAAACAAAACTTTTAGTGGATTTCTACTTATTTTATTAAATATCATCTCCACCAAACAGGACAAGCTTGCATGTGTTATAGTTTTGGAGAAAAATGTGTTCATTTCATGTATGCGCAAAATGCCTTTGAAATGGCTTTAAAATGGATTTGGAGCATGGAGACGATTATCTCAGGATGGCAATATAAACAAACGAAACTTTTAGTAGATTTCTACTTATTTTATTAAATATTATCTCCACCAAACAGGACAAGCTTGCATCTGTTATAGTTTTGGAGAAAAATGTGTTCATTTCATGTATGCGCGAAATGCCTTAAAAATGGCTTTAAAATGGATTTGGAGCATGGAGACGATTATCTCGGGATTGCAAGATAACCAAACAAAACTTTTAGTGGATTTCTACTTATTTTATTAAATATCATCTCCACCAAACAGGACAAGCTTGCATCTGTTATAGTTTTGGAGAAAAATGTGTTCATTTCATGTATGCGCGAAATGCCTTAAAAATGGCTTTAAAATGGATTTGGAGCATGGGGACGATTATCTCGGGATTGCAAGATAACCAAACAAAACTTTTAGTGGATTTCTACTTATTTTTTTAAATATCATCTCCACCAAACAGGACAAGCTTGCATCTGTTATAGTTTTGGAGAAAAATGTGTTCATTTCATGTATGCGCGAAATGCCTTAAAAATGGCTTTAAAATGGATTTGGAGCATGGAGACGATTATCTCGGGATTGCAAGATAACCAAACAAAACTTTTAGTGGATTTCTACTTATTTTATTAAATATCATCTCCACCAAACAGGACAAGCTTGCATCTGTTATAGTTTTGGAGAAAAATGTGTTCATTTCATGTATGCGCGAAATGCCTTAAAAATGGCTTTAAAATGGATTTGGAGCATGGAGACGATTATCTCGGGATTGCAAGATAGCCAAACAAAACTTTTAGTGGATTTCTACTTATTTTATTAAATATCATCTCCACCAAACAGGACAAGCTTGCATGTGTTATAGTTTTGGAGAAAAATGTGTTCATTTCATGTATGCGCAAAATGCCTTTGAAATGGCTTTAAAATGGATTTGGAGCATGGAGACGATTATCTCAGGATGGCAATATAAACAAACGAAACTTTTAGTAGATTTCTACTTATTTTATTAAATATCATCTCCACCAAACAGGACAAGCTTGCATCTGTTATAGTTTTGGAGAAAAATGTGTTCATTTCATGTATGCGCGAAATGCCTTAAAAATGGCTTTAAAATGGATTTGGAGCATGGAGACGATTATCTCGGGATTGCAAGATAACCAAACAAAACTTTTAGTGGATTTCTACTTATTTTATTAAATATCATCTCCACCAAACAGTAGAGTTGAGCGCGGTTCGTGGTTCGTGGTTCTCCAGTTCGCGGCTCGAGTGATTTTGGGGCATGTTCTAGATCGAACTAGAACTCGAGCTTTTTGCAAAAGCTCGGTAGTTCTAGAAACGTTCGAGAACGGTTCTAGCAGCCAAAAAACAGCTAAATCATAGCTTGGTTTCTGCTGTAATAGTGTAAGTCACTCTGTGAATCAAACTATTATCACATTTCAGTGTATAGTGTGCGTGAACAGCGCCTTCAGATCACTGCTGTTTCTATAATGGCGATCGCCATTTTTTTTTTTTTTTTTTTCTTGTCTTCCTTCCCTAAGTGCGCGCGTCTTGTGGGGCGGGCCAGCATGTCAGCCAATCCCAGACACACACACAGCTAAGTGGACTTTGAGCCAGAGAAGCAACGGCATGTGTGATAGGATCTGCATGTCACATGTCCCTGCATTATAAAACCGGACATTTTCTTCACGGACGCCATTATCTGCCTTCTGCGTCTTTGGTGTCAGACATCACTGTCGCAGCTCCGTCTTCCTGAGTCCTATAGCCGATACAGCTGTATGCGCTGCATACACAGCGTTAGACAGCTTAGGGAGAGCACTTTATAGCAGTCCTTTTAAGGGCTCCAACCGGCAGGGTCAGAGAGCCATAGGTGACAGGTCCTGCAAACAGCAACAGCGTCTGTGTAGCCCAGGTCAGGGATTTCCTACCTGCATTTCACCATTAGGAGGGAATAGAAAGGCAGGCTTCCATTCCTCTACCCAGAGCACCACAATCCTGCCACTGTACCCTCTTGTCCTCTGCACACTCCAACTGATAACTAAGCCATTATACTAGCAAACACTCAGTGTACCTAGTGGCATCCTATACGTGGCTATTGGACTTTGCTATAGTCCCACTAGTGCAAAGACATTTGCAGAGCGCGTCTGCCTGCATTGCACACTACAACTCATTCTAAACAAGCCATTATACTAGCAAACACTCAGTGTACCTAGTGGCATCCTATACGTGGCTATTGGACTTTGCTATAGTCCCACTAGTGCAAAGACATTTGCAGAGCGCGTCTGCCTGCATTGCACACTACAACTCATTCTAACCAAGCCATTATACTAGCAAACACTCAGTGTACCTAGTGGCATCCTATACGTGGCTATTGGACTTTGCTATAGTCCCACTAGTGCAAAGACATTTGCAGAGCGCGTCTGCCTGCATTGCACACTACAACTCATTCTAACCAAGCCATTATACTAGCAAACACTCAGTGTACCTAGTGGCATCCTATACGTGGCTATTGGACTTTGCTATAGTCCCACTAGTGCAAAGACATTTGCAGAGCGCGTCTGCCTGCATTGCACACTCCAACTCATTAAAACCAAGCCATTATACTAGCAAACACTCAGTGTACCTAGTGGCATCCTATACGTGGCTATTGGACTTTGCTATAGTCCCACTAGTGCAAAGACATTAGCAGAGCACATCTGCCTGCATTGCACACTACAACTCATTCTAACCAAGCCATTATACTAGCAAACACTCAGTGTACCTAGTGGCATCCTATACGTGGCTATTGGACTTTGCTATAGTCCCACTAGTGCAAAGACATTTGCAGAGCGCGTCTGCCTGCGTTGCACACTACAACTCATTCTAACCAAGCCATTATACTAGCAAACACTCAGTGTACCTAGTGGCATCCTATACGTGGCTATTGGACTTTGCTATAGTCCCACTAGTGCAAAGACATTTGCAGAGCGCGTCTGCCTGCGTTGCACACTACAACTCATTCTAACCAAGCCATTATACTAGCAAACACTCAGTGTACCTAGTGGCATCCTATACGTGGCTATTGGACTTTGCTATAGTCCCACTAGTGCAAAGACATTTGCAGAGCGCGTCTGCCTGCGTTGCACACTACAACTCATTCTAACCAAGCCATTATACTAGCAAACACTCAGTGTACCTAGTGGCATCCTATACGTGGCTATTGGACTTTGCTATAGTCCCACTAGTGCAAAGACATTTGCAGAGCGCGTCTGCCTGCGTTGCACACTACAACTCATTCTAACCAAGCCATTATACTAGCAAACACTCAGTGTACCTAGTGGCATCCTATACGTGGCTATTGGACTTTGCTATAGTCCCACTAGTGCAAAGACATTTGCAGAGCGCGTCTGCCTGCGTTGCACACTACAACTCATTCTAACCAAGCCATTATACTAGCAAACACTCAGTGTACCTAGTGGCATCCTATACGTGGCTATTGGACTTTGCTATAGTCCCACTAGTGCAAAGACATTTGCAGAGCGCGTCTGCCTGCGTTGCACACTACAACTCATTCTAACCAAGCCATTATACTAGCAAACACTCAGTGTACCTAGTGGCATCCTATACGTGGCTATTGGACTTTGCTATAGTCCCACTAGTGCAAAGACATTTGCAGAGCGCGTCTGCCTGCGTTGCACACTACAACTCATTCTAACCAAGCCATTATACTAGCAAACACTCAGTGTACCTAGTGGCATCCTATACGTGGCTATTGGACTTTGCTATAGTCCCACTAGTGCAAAGACATTTGCAGAGCGCGTCTGCCTGCGTTGCACACTACAACTCATTCTAACCAAGCCATTATACTAGCAAACACTCAGTGTACCTAGTGGCATCCTATACGTGGCTATTGGACTTTGCTATAGTCCCACTAGTGCAAAGACATTTGCAGAGCGCGTCTGCCTGCGTTGCACACTACAACTCATCCTAACCAAGCCATTATACTAGCAAACACTCAGTGTACCTAGTGGCATCCTATACGTGGCTATTGGACTTTGCTATAGTCCCACTAGTGCAAAGACATTTGCAGAGCGCGTCTGCCTGCGTTGCACACTACAACTCATTCTAACCAAGCCATTATACTAGCAAACACTCAGTGTACCTAGTGGCATCCTATACGTGGCTATTGGACTTTGCTATAGTCCCACTAGTGCAAAGACATTTGCAGAGCGCGTCTGCCTGCGTTGCACACTACAACTCATTCTAACCAAGCCATTATACTAGCAAACACTCAGTGTACCTAGTGGCATCCTATACGTGGCTATTGGACTTTGCTATAGTCCCACTAGTGCAAAGACATTTGCAGAGCGCGTCTGCCTGCGTTGCACACTACAACTCATTCTAACCAAGCCATTATACTAGCAAACACTCAGTGTACCTAGTGGCATCCTATACGTGGCTATTGGACTTTGCTATAGTCCCACTAGTGCAAAGACATTTGCAGAGCGCGTCTGCCTGCGTTGCACACTACAACTCATTCTAACCAAGCCATTATACTAGCAAACACTCAGTGTACCTAGTGGCATCCTATACGTGGCTATTGGACTTTGCTATAGTCCCACTAGTGCAAAGACATTTGCAGAGCGCGTCTGCCTGCGTTGCACACTACAACTCATTCTAACCAAGCCATTATACTAGCAAACACTCAGTGTACCTAGTGGCATCCTATACGTGGCTATTGGACTTTGCTATAGTCCCACTAGTGCAAAGACATTTGCAGAGCGCGTCTGCCTGCGTTGCACACTACAACTCATTCTAACCAAGCCATTATACTAGCAAACACTCAGTGTACCTAGTGGCATCCTATACGTGGCTATTGGACTTTGCTATAGTCCCACTAGTGCAAAGACATTTGCAGAGCGCGTCTGCCTGCGTTGCACACTACAACTCATTCTAACCAAGCCATTATACTAGCAAACACTCAGTGTACCTAGTGGCATCCTATACGTGGCTATTGGACTTTGCTATAGTCCCACTAGTGCAAAGACATTTGCAGAGCGCGTCTGCCTGCGTTGCACACTACAACTCATTCTAACCAAGCCATTATACTAGCAAACACTCAGTGTACCTAGTGGCATCCTATACGTGGCTATTGGACTTTGCTATAGTCCCACTAGTGCAAAGACATTTGCAGAGCGCGTCTGCCTGCGTTGCACACTACAACTCATTCTAACCAAGCCATTATACTAGCAAACACTCAGTGTACCTAGTGGCATCCTATACGTGGCTATTGGACTTTGCTATAGTCCCACTAGTGCAAAGACATTTGCAGAGCGCGTCTGCCTGCGTTGCACACTACAACTCATTCTAACCAAGCCATTATACTAGCAAACACTCAGTGTACCTAGTGGCATCCTATACGTGGCTATTGGACTTTGCTATAGTCCCACTAGTGCAAAGACATTTGCAGAGCGCGTCTGCCTGCGTTGCACACTACAACTCATTCTAACCAAGCCATTATACTAGCAAACACTCAGTGTACCTAGTGGCATCCTATACGTGGCTATTGGACTTTGCTATAGTCCCACTAGTGCAAAGACATTTGCAGAGCGCGTCTGCCTGCGTTGCACACTACAACTCATTCTAACCAAGCCATTATACTAGCAAACACTCAGTGTACCTAGTGGCATCCTATACGTGGCTATTGGACTTTGCTATAGTCCCACTAGTGCAAAGACATTTGCAGAGCGCGTCTGCCTGCGTTGCACACTACAACTCATTCTAACCAAGCCATTATACTAGCAAACACTCAGTGTACCTAGTGGCATCCTATACGTGGCTATTGGACTTTGCTATAGTCCCACTAGTGCAAAGACATTTGCAGAGCGCGTCTGCCTGCGTTGCACACTACAACTCATTCTAACCAAGCCATTATACTAGCAAACACTCAGTGTACCTAGTGGCATCCTATACGTGGCTATTGGACTTTGCTATAGTCCCACTAGTGCAAAGACATTTGCAGAGCGCGTCTGCCTGCGTTGCACACTACAACTCATTCTAACCAAGCCATTATACTAGCAAACACTCAGTGTACCTAGTGGCATCCTATACGTGGCTATTGGACTTTGCTATAGTCCCACTAGTGCAAAGACATTTGCAGAGCGCGTCTGCCTGCGTTGCACACTACAACTCATTCTAACCAAGCCATTATACTAGCAAACACTCAGTGTACCTAGTGGCATCCTATACGTGGCTATTGGACTTTGCTATAGTCCCACTAGTGCAAAGACATTTGCAGAGCGCGTCTGCCTGCGTTGCACACTACAACTCATTCTAACCAAGCCATTATACTAGCAAACACTCAGTGTACCTAGTGGCATCCTATACGTGGCTATTGGACTTTGCTATAGTCCCACTAGTGCAAAGACATTTGCAGAGCGCGTCTGCCTGCGTTGCACACTACAACTCATTCTAACCAAGCCATTATACTAGCAAACACTCAGTGTACCTAGTGGCATCCTATACGTGGCTATTGGACTTTGCTATAGTCCCACTAGTGCAAAGACATTTGCAGAGCACGTCTGCCTGCGTTGCACACTACAACTCATTCTAACCAAGCCATTATACTAGCAAACACTCAGTGTACCTAGTGGCATCCTATACGTGGCTATTGGACTTTGCTATAGTCCCACTAGTGCAAAGACATTTGCAGAGCGCGTCTGCCTGCGTTGCACACTACAACTCATTCTAACCAAGCCATTATACTAGCAAACACTCAGTGTACCTAGTGGCATCCTATACGTGGCTATTGGACTTTGCTATAGTCCCACTAGTGCAAAGACATTTGCAGAGCGCGTCTGCCTGCGTTGCACACTACAACTCATTCTAACCAAGCCATTATACTAGCAAACACTCAGTGTACCTAGTGGCATCCTATACGTGGCTATTGGACTTTGCTATAGTCCCACTAGTGCAAAGACATTTGCAGAGCGCGTCTGCCTGCGTTGCACACTACAACTCATTCTAACCAAGCCATTATACTAGCAAACACTCAGTGTACCTAGTGGCATCCTATACGTGGCTATTGGACTTTGCTATAGTCCCACTAGTGCAAAGACATTTGCAGAGCGCGTCTGCCTGCGTTGCACACTACAACTCATTCTAACCAAGCCATTATACTAGCAAACACTCAGTGTACCTAGTGGCATCCTATACGTGGCTATTGGACTTTGCTATAGTCCCACTAGTGCAAAGACATTTGCAGAGCGCGTCTGCCTGCGTTGCACACTACAACTCATTCTAACCAAGCCATTATACTAGCAAACACTCAGTGTACCTAGTGGCATCCTATACGTGGCTATTGGACTTTGCTATAGTCCCACTAGTGCAAAGACATTTGCAGCACGTCTGCCTGCGTTGCACACTCCAACTAATTATAACTAAGTTGCATTGTCAGGGATATTTATTCTTTATTATTCTGCTGTTAATAAAGCTAGACCACCACTGCAATCTTCACCACCTCTCAATTTTTACTACCACATTTTCAGTCCACAATCTTGTCGCAATCAACATGAGTGGCAAAATGACAGATGCTGGTGGAAAGGGGAAGAGGCGTGGTGTAAAAGGCAAAAAAGGTTTTGTCCGTGGGGAAGGTGGCAAAGCTCCATTATCATCTGCTGAAGATAGACCATCTACCAGCAAAAGTAAGATGTCTACTACTTACCGTGGACAATCCGATGTGCTCCCTTTGTTACGGACACGAACAACAGGAACAAAGGTAGATGATGGGCAAAAAAGGAAAATGCTTGAATGGATCTCAAGTGGTCCAACAAGTGCCCTCTCTGCCACTTCAAGTACCGCATCCAAAAAACACCAGTCCTCTGAGTTGTCATCCCAATCAAACTTGCTTTCTCCCAGCTCTGAAGTCTCCATCAGCCCTGCACAGTATGGTGGAACTGAGATGGCTGAGTCTGCAGAGCTGTTCAGTCACACTATAGCCTGGGAATCAGAGGTCTGCTCCCAAGCTACAGTGAGTACAGAACAGGAAATGGTCTGCAGTGATGCCCAGAACCTTTGTGACTCAGATTCAGGCCGTGAGGACCAAGTTTCTGAGCATAATGTTGACCCTTTGTCACAAACTGTAACACCTGTGGTTATAGACAATGAGGAACATACTGATGAAGATGAGACGCAGATACCCGATTGGGATGACAACTTAAATATTCGTTCAGGGCAAGAAGAGGCTCGGTCTGAGGGGGAGGGGAGTGCGAACACAACAATTGATGATGACGTTCTAGATCCCACCTACTGTCAACCCCCAGTCAGGCACTCGAGGAGGTCAACAGAGGCGGTGGAGGAGGATGCAACCGACGACGAAGTTACCTTGCGCCTTCCTGGACAGAGTCGGAGCACTGGTAGCACGTCTACAACTGCATCCTCAGCCACCACTCTGCCTATGAGCATTATTCGGGGTGGATCAACAGGTCGCATGGCCTCTAAGCCTTGCCTAGCCTGGTCCTTTTTTCACATCGAAAAAGATCGCCCAACTCATGTGATATGTAACATTTGTCATGATTCTGTTAGTAGAGGTCAAAACCTCAGCAGTTTGACAACTTCTTCCATGAATCGTCAC
This sequence comes from Anomaloglossus baeobatrachus, assembly GCF_048569485.1. Lineage (NCBI taxonomy): Eukaryota > Metazoa > Chordata > Amphibia > Anura > Aromobatidae > Anomaloglossus > Anomaloglossus baeobatrachus. Next base: position 78,066 of record NW_027442398.1, read on the forward strand.
ATGACTAAATATCATAAGTCCCGGTGGGAAGCTCACCGTGCTGCAATGCGGCCTAGTGGAGCGAACCATCCACCGCCCGCCCCTTCCACTGCATCCGCGCGCTCTTCATCTTCTAGGACTGTGGGGACAGCTGCCACACCTGTTTTTCCACGCCAAACTTCCACCACTGTAACCGCAACAGGCAGTTTGCTTGTAAGGTCGTCAGTTGGTTTGGAAGGGGAAACAAGTGAGTGTGTACAGCTCTCTCAGACATCGATAGCACCAACGTTGGATGAAGGCAACATCATGTCTCCGCCTGCACTTTCCTCACAAACCTGCATTTTTCAAGGGACACCCTACTCAACACCGTCTACACACAGCAGCCAGATCTCTGTCCCTCAGATGTGGTCAAATAAAAGGCCACTTCCTCCGACCCATGACAAAGCTAAGAGGTTGACTCTATCCCTCTGTAAGCTGTTGGCTACCGAAATGCTGCCTTTCCGCCTAGTGGACACACAGGATTTTAGAGACCTTATGTCTGTCGCTGTGCCCCAGTACCAGATGCCTAGTCGCCACTACTTCTCTAAGAAAGGTGTGCCCGCGCTACACCAGCATGTCGCACACAACATCACCGCTTCCTTGAGAAACTCTGTGTGTGAACGGGTGCATTTCACCACCGATACTTGGACCAGTAAGCATGGACAGGGACGTTACATGTCGCTGACTGGGCACTGGGTAACTATGGTGATAGATGGTGAAGGGTCTGCTGCACAAGTCTTGCCGTCCCCACGACTTGTGTGTCAATCCTCTGTCTGTCCAAGTTCCGCCACTGCTTCTGCATCCTCCACCTCATCTGGGTCCTCCACCTCCGCCCCAAGCCTGCCTGGTCAGGCCACCAGCGTTCTCACTGCGCAGAAGGAATCACGCACCCCTCATTACTATGCTGGCAGCAGAGCGCAACGGCATCAGGCGGTCTTTAGCTTGACATGTCTTGGTAATAAGAGTCACACAGCTGAGGAGTTGTGGTCAGCTTTGCGGTCCGAGTTTAATAAATGGTTGTCTCCACTCAAACTGCAGCCTGGTAAGGCCGTGTGCGACAATGCTGCAAACCTGGGTGCGGCACTTCGCCTGGGCAAGGTGACACACGTACCTTGTATGGCTCACGTGTTGAACCTTGTCGTGCAGCAATTTTTAACACACTATCCCGGCCTAGATGGCCTTCTGAACAGGGCACGAAAACTGTCAGCTCACTTCCGCCGTTCAAGCGCCGCAGCAGAGCGACTTGCATCGCTCCAGAAGTCTTTCGGCCTGCCGGTTCATCGCCTGAAATGCGATGTGGCGACACGCTGGAATTCAACTCTCCACATGTTACAGCGACTGTGGCAGCACCGCAGAGCCCTGGTGCAATACGTCATGACGTATAGCCTGGGCCAACGAGATGCAGAGGTGGGGCAGATCACCCTGATGGAGTGGTCTCAGATCAAGGACCTATGCACCCTTCTGCACAGTTTCGACATGGCGACGAATATGTTTAGCTCTGACAATGCCATTATCAGCATGACGATTCCAGTCATTTACATGCTGGAGCACACGCTAAACACTATTCGGAGTCAGGGGGTGGGACAACATGAAGGGGAGGAACTACAGGAGGATTCATATGCGCAAGGGACAACAACATCACGAAGGTCCAGACGTTCATCATCACCAACGCAGCAGGCATGGGACCATGGGGGACAGGGATCGACAAGGGCGCATAGTAGCAGGCGAAATGTTGAGCAAGGTGCAGGAGAACATGAAGAAATGGAGGACGAACTGTCCATGGACATGGAAGACTCAGCGGATGAGGGAGACCTTGGTCAAATTTCAGTTGAAAGAGGTTGGGGTCAGATGTCAGAGGAAGAAAGAACGGGTAGCACCTCTATGCCACAAACACAGCATGGACTTGGTCCGCATGGCTGCGCAAGACACATGAGTGCCTTTTTGTTGCACTACCTCCAACATGACAGTCGTATTGTCAAAATTAGAAGTGATGATGACTACTGGATTGCCACACTATTAGATCCCCGGTACAAGTCCAAATTTTGTGACATAATTCCAGCCATAGAAAGGGACGCACGTATGCAGGAGTATCAGCAGAAGCTGTTACTAGATCTTAGCTCGGCTTTTCCACCAAACAACCGTGCAGGTGCAGGGAGTGAATCTCCCAGTTGTAACTTGACAAACATGGGACGGTCTCGTCATCTTCAACAGTCTACCCGTACCAGTAGGACCTTTTCTGGTGCCGGTAACAGCAATTTTATGGAATCTTTTCATAATTTTTTTAGACCCTCTTTTGCAAGGCCACCAGAGACAACAAGTCTGACACATACTCAACGGCTGGAGAGGATGATACAGGAGTATCTCCAAATGAACATCGATGCCATGACTGTGCAACTGGAGCCTTGCTCCTTTTGGGCTTCAAACATAGAAAAATGGCCAGAGCTCTCCAGTTACGCCTTGGAGATTTTGTCGTGTCCAGCTGCCAGCGTTGTCTCTGAACGTGTATTCAGTGCTGCTGGGTGTGTGCTGACAGATAAGCGCACGCGTCTGTCCAGTGACAATGTGGACAGACTGACGTTCATCAAAATGAACAAGTCATGGATCCAGAAGGAATTTACTACCCCTGTGTCATCCTGGGGAGAGTAAATGCTTGTGGATTTGGAATGTGCTTGATGCAAATCAAAACATCCTGTTTGCAACTAGGGCCCAAGTGCTGCCACTGATGGGGTGGGTGTCTGTGTGGCCCAATTTTTGGAAAAAAGGGAGACTCCGCTTGGAGTAACCCTTGCTTGCTGTGTTTTTAAAAGAAGCCAAGATGAACAGAGCTGGGATCAGGAAAGACTTTGCTACCTACCCCGGTGTCATCCTGGGGACGGCTAAGAATAGCGTATTTTTGAATGTGCTTGATGCAAATCAAAACATCCTGTTTGCAACTAGGGCCCAAGTGCTGCCACTGATGGGGTGGGTGTCTGTGTGGCCCAATTTTTGGAAAAAAGGGAGACTCCGCTTGGAGTAACCCTTGCTTGCTGTGTTTTTAAAAGAAGCCAAGATGAACAGAGCTGGGATCAGGAAAGACTTTGCTACCTACCCCGGTGTCATCCTGGGGACGGCTAAGAATAGCGTATTTTTGAATGTGCTTGATGCAAATCAAAACATCCTGTTTGCAACTAGGGCCCAAGTGCTGCCACTGATGGGGTGGGTGTCTGTGTGGCCCAATTTTTGGAAAAAAGGGAGACTCCGCTTGGAGTAACCCTTGCTTGCTGTGTTTTTAAAAGAAGCCAAGATGAACAGAGCTGGGATCAGGAAAGACTTTGCTACCTACCCCGGTGTCATCCTGGGGACGGATAAGAATGGCGTATTTTTGAATGTGCTTGATGCAAATCTAGCTGTGAAGTGTACAACTGGGGCACAACTGCTGCCACTGAATGGGTGGGTGTGTGTGGGGCCCAATTTTTGGAAAAAAGGGGAGACTCCACTTGGAGTAACCCTTGCTTACATTGTTTTTAAAAGAAGCCAAGATGAACAAGTCATGGGTCAGCAAAGACTTTGCTACCTACCCCAGTGTCATCCTGGGGACGGCTAAGAATAGCGTATTTTTGAATGTGCTTGATGCAAATCAAAACATCCTGTTTGCAACTAGGGCCCAAGTGCTGCCACTGATGGGGTGGGTGTCTGTGTGGCCCAATTTTTGGAAAAAAGGGAGACTCCGCTTGGAGTAACCCTTGCTTGCTGTGTTTTTAAAAGAAGCCAAGATGAACAGAGCTGGGATCAGGAAAGACTTTGCTACCTACCCCGGTGTCATCCTGGGGACGGATAAGAATAGCGTATTTTTGAATGTGCTTGATGCAAATCAAAACATCCTGTTTGCAACTAGGGCCCAAGTGCTGCCACTGATGTGGTGGGTGTCTGTGTGGCCCAATTTTTGGAAAAAAGGGAGACTCCGCTTGGAGTAACCCTTGCTTGCTGTGTTTTTAAAAGAAGCCAAGATGAACAGAGCTGGGATCAGGAAAGACTTTGCTACCTACCCCGGTGTCATCCTGGGGACGGCTAAGAATAGCGTATTTTTGAATGTGCTTGATGCAAATCAAAACATCCTGTTTGCAACTAGGGCCCAAGTGCTGCCACTGATGGGGTGGGTGTCTGTGTGGCCCAATTTTTGGAAAAAAGGGAGACTCCGCTTGGAGTAACCCTTGCTTGCTGTGTTTTTAAAAGAAGCCAAGATGAACAGAGCTGGGATCAGGAAAGACTTTGCTACCTACCCCGGTGTCATCCTGGGGACGGCTAAGAATAGCGTATTTTTGAATGTGCTTGATGCAAATCAAAACATCCTGTTTGCAACTAGGGCCCAAGTGCTGCCACTGATGGGGTGGGTGTCTGTGTGGCCCAATTTTTGGAAAAAAGGGAGACTCCGCTTGGAGTAACCCTTGCTTGCTGTGTTTTTAAAAGAAGCCAAGATGAACAGAGCTGGGATCAGGAAAGACTTTGCTACCTACCCCGGTGTCATCCTGGGGACGGATAAGAATGGCGTATTTTTGAATGTGCTTGATGCAAATCTAGCTGTGAAGTGTACAACTGGGGCACAACTGCTGCCACTGAAGGGGTGGGTGTGTGGGGCCCAATTTTTGGAAAAAAGGGAGACTCCGCTTGGAGTCACCTTGCGGTGTTTTACATGACTTTAGAAGGGCGTGCCATGCCTATATCTGTGTGTCCTCCTCTTTTTCCTTGTCCAGCTGTTTTGTTTTCGCATGAGTACATGTCCTTGTCACTTTCCCATGTGTTTGTGTTGTGTTGTGAGTTGTTTGTCACCTTTTGGACACCTTTGAGGGTGTTTTCTAGGTGTTTTACTGTGTTTGTGATTGCCTGCCATTGTTTCCTATGGGCTCGAGTTCGGTTCGTCGAACGTTCGACGAGCCGAACTCGAGCCAGACCCCCCGTTCGGCGAACCGCCTCGAGCCGAACCGGGACCGGTTCGCTCATCTCTACCAAACAGGACAAGCTTGCATCTGTTATAGTTTTGGAGAAAAATGTGTTCATTTCATGTATGCGCGAAATGCCTTAAAAATGGCTTTAAAATGGATTTGGAGCATGGAGACGATTATCTCGGGATTGCAAGATAACCAAACAAAACTTTTAGTGGATTTCTACTTATTTTATTAAATATCATCTCCACCAAACAGGACAAGCTTGCATGTGTTATAGTTTTGGAGAAAAATGTGTTCATTTCATGTATGCGCGAAATGCCTTAAAAATGGCTTTAAAATGGATTTGGAGCATGGAGACGATTATCTCGGGATTGCAAGATAACCAAACAAAACTTTTAGTGGATTTCTACTTATTTTATTAAATATCATCTCCACCAAACAGGACAAGCTTGCATCTGTTATAGTTTTGGAGAAAAATGTGTTCATTTCATGTATGCGCGAAATGCCTTAAAAATGGCTTTAAAATGGATTTGGAGCATGGAGACGATTATCTCGGGATTGCAATATAACCAAACAAAACTTTTAGTGGATTTCTACTTATTTTATTAAATATCATCTCCACCAAACAATACAAGCTTGCATCTGTTATAGTTTTGGAGAAAAATGTGTTCATTTCATGTATGCGCGAAATGCCTTAAAAATGGCTTTAAAATGGATTTGGAGCATGGAGACGATTATCTCGGGATTGCAAGATAACCAAACAAAACTTTTAGTGGATTTCTACTTATTTTATTAAATATCATCTCCACCAAACAGGACAAGCTTGCATCTGTTATAGTTTTGGAGAAAAATGTGTTCATTTCATGTATGCGCGAAATGCCTTAAAAATGGCTTTAAAATGGATTTGGAGCATGGAGACGATTATCTCGGGATTGCAAGATAACCAAACAAAACTTTTAGTGGATTTCTACTTATTTTATTAAATATCATCTCCACCAAACAGGACAAGCTTGCATGTGTTATAGTTTTGGAGAAAAATGTGTTAATTTCATGTATGCGCAAAATGCCTTTGAAATGGCTTTAAAATGGATTTGGAGCATGGAGACGATTATCTCGGGATTGCAAAATAACCAAACAAAACTTTTAGTGGATTTCTACTTATTTTATTAAATATCATCTCCACCAAACAGGACAAGCTTGCATCTGTTATAGTTTTGGAGAAAAATGTGTTCATTTCATGTATGCGCGAAATGCCTTAAAAATGGCTTTAAAATGGATTTGGAGTATGGAGACGATTATCTCGGGATTGCAAGATAACCAAACAAAACTTTTAGTGGATTTCTACTTATTTTATTAAATATCATCTCCACCAAACAGGACAAGCTTGCATCTGTTATAGTTTTGGAGAAAAATGTGTTCATTTCATCTATGCGCAAAATGCCTTAAAAATGGCTTTAAAATGGATTTGGAGCATGGAGACGATTATCTCAGGATGGCAATATAAACAAACGAAACTTTTAGTAGATTTCTACTTATTTTATTAAATATTATCTCCACCAAACAGGACAAGCTTGCATCTGTTATAGTTTTGGAGAAAAATGTGTTCATTTCATGTATGCGCGAAATGCCTTAAAAATGGCTTTAAAATGGATTTGGAGCATGGAGACGATTATCTCGGGATTGCAAGATAACCAAACAAAACTTTTAGTGGATTTCTACTTATTTTATTAAATATCATCTCCACCAAACAGGACAAGCTTGCATCTGTTATAGTTTTGGAGAAAAATGTGTTCATTTCATGTATGCGCGAAATGCCTTAAAAATGGCTTTAAAATGGATTTGGAGCATGGAGACGATTATCTCGGGATTGCAAGATAACCAAACAAAACTTTTAGTGGATTTCTACTTATTTTATTAAATATCATCTCCACCAAACAGGACAAGCTTGCATCTGTTATAGTTTTGGAGAAAAATGTGTTCATTTCATGTATGCGCGAAATGCCTTAAAAATGGCTTTAAAATGGATTTGGAGCATGGAGACGATTATCTCGGGATTGCAAGATAACCAAACAAAACTTTTAGTGGATTTCTACTTATTTTATTAAATATCATCTCCACCAAACAGGACAAGCTTGCATCTGTTAAAGTTTTGGAGAAAAATGTGTTCATTTCATGTATGCGCGAAATGCCTTAAAAATGGCTTTAAAATGGATTTGGAGCATGGAGACGATTATCTCGGGATTGCAAGATAACCAAACAAAACTTTTAGTGGATTTCTACTTATTTTATTAAATATCATCTCCACCAAAAAGGACAAGCTTGCATCTGTTATAGTTTTGGAGAAAAATGTGTTCATTTCATGTATGTGCGAAATGCCTTAAAAATGGCTTTAAAATGGATTTGGAGCATGGAGACGATTATCTCGGGATTGCAAGATAACCAAACAAAACTTTTAGTGGATTTCTACTTATTTTATTAAATATCATCTCCACCAAACAGGACAAGCTTGCATCTGTTATAGTTTTGGAGAAAAATGTGTTCATTTCATGTATGCGCGAAATGCCTTAAAAATGGCTTTAAAATGGATTTGGAGCATGGAGACGATTATCTCGGGATTGCAAGATAACCAAACAAAACTTTTAGTGGATTTCTACTTATTTTATTAAATATCATCTCCACCAAACAGGACAAGCTTGCATCTGTTATAGTTTTGGAGAAAAATGTGTTCATTTCATCTATGCGCAAAATGCCTTAAAAATGGCTTTAAAATGGATTTGGAGCATGGAGACGATTATCTCAGGATGGCAATATAAACAAACGAAACTTTTAGTAGATTTCTACTTATTTTATTAAATATTATCTCCACCAAACAGGACAAGCTTGCATCTGTTATAGTTTTGGAGAAAAATGTGTTCATTTCATGTATGCGCGAAATGCCTTAAAAATGGCTTTAAAATGGATTTGGAGCATGGAGACGATTATCTCGGGATTGCAAGATAACCAAACAAAACTTTTAGTGGATTTCTACTTATTTTATTAAATATCATCTCCACCAAACAGGACAAGCTTGCATCTGTTATAGTTTTGGAGAAAAATGTGTTCATTTCATGTATGCGCGAAATGCCTTAAAAATGGCTTTAAAATGGATTTGGAGCATGGAGACGATTATCTCGGGATTGCAAGATAACCAAACAAAACTTTTAGTGGATTTCTACTTATTTTATTAAATATCATCTCCACCAAACAGGACAAGCTTGCATCTGTTATAGTTTTGGAGAAAAATGTGTTCATTTCATGTATGCGCGAAATGCCTTAAAAATGGCTTTAAAATGGATTTGGAGCATGGAGACGATTATCTCGGGATTGCAAGATAACCAAACAAAACTTTTAGTGGATTTCTACTTATTTTATTAAATATCATCTCCACCAAACAGGACAAGCTTGCATCTGTTAAAGTTTTGGAGAAAAATGTGTTCATTTCATGTATGCGCGAAATGCCTTAAAAATGGCTTTAAAATGGATTTGGAGCATGGAGACGATTATCTCGGGATTGCAAGATAACCAAACAAAACTTTTAGTGGATTTCTACTTATTTTATTAAATATCATCTCCACCAAAAAGGACAAGCTTGCATCTGTTATAGTTTTGGAGAAAAATGTGTTCATTTCATGTATGTGCGAAATGCCTTAAAAATGGCTTTAAAATGGATTTGGAGCATGGAGACGATTATCTCGGGATTGCAAGATAACCAAACAAAACTTTTAGTGGATTTCTACTTATTTTATTAAATATCATCTCCACCAAACAGGACAAGCTTGCATCTGTTATAGTTTTGGAGAAAAATGTGTTCATTTCATGTATGCGCGAAATGCCTTAAAAATGGCTTTAAAATGGATTTGGAGCATGGAGACGATTATCTCGGGATTGCAATATAACCAAACAAAACTTTTAGTGGATTTCTACTTATTTTATTAAATATCATCTCCACCAAACAGGACAAGCTTGCATCTGTTATAGTTTTGGAGAAAAATGTGTTCATTTCATGTATGCGCGAAATGCCTTAAAAATGGCTTTAAAATGGATTTGGAGCATGGAGACGATTATCTCGGGATTGCAAGATAACCAAACAAAACTTTTAGTGGATTTCTACTTATTTTATTAAATATCATCTCCACCAAACAGGACAAGCTTGCATCTGTTATAGTTTTGGAGAAAAATGTGTTCATTTCATGTATGCGCGAAATGCCTTAAAAATGGCTTTAAAATGGATTTGGAGCATGGAGACGATTATCTCGGGATTGCAAGATAACCAAACAAAACTTTTAGTGGATTTCTACTTATTTTATTAAATATCATCTCCACCAAACAGGACAAGCTTGCATCTGTTACAGTTTTGGAGAAAAATGTGTTCATTTCATGTATGCGCGAAATGCCTTAAAAATGGCTTTAAAATGGATTTGGAGCATGGAGACGATTATCTCGGGATTGCAAGATAACCAAACAAAACTTTTAGTGGATTTCTACTTATTTTATTAAATATCATCTCCACCAAACAGGACAAACTTGCATGTGTTATAGTTTTGGAGAAAAATGTGTTCATTTCATGTATGCGCAAAATGCCTTAAAAATGGCTTTAAAATGGATTTGGAGCATGGAGACGATTATCTCGGGATTGCAAGATAACCAAACAAAACTTTTAGTGGATTTCTACTTATTTTATTAAATATCATCTCCACCAAACAGGACAAGCTTGCATCTGTTATAGTTTTGGAGAAAAATGTGTTCATTTCATGTATGCGCGAAATGCCTTAAAAATGGCTTTAAAATGGATTTGGAGCATGGAGACGATTATCTCGGGATTGCAAGATAACCAAACAAAACTTTTAGTGGATTTCTACTTATTTTATTAAATATCATCTCCACCAAACAGGACAAGCTTGCATCTGTTATAGTTTTGGAGAAAAATGTGTTCATTTCATGTATGCGCGAAATGCCTTAAAAATGGCTTTAAAATGGATTTGGAGCATGGAGACGATTATCTCGGGATTGCAAGATAACCAAACAAAACTTTTAGTGGATTTCTACTTATTTTATTAAATATCATCTCCACCAAACAGGACAAGCTTGCATCTGTTAAAGTTTTGGAGAAAAATGTGTTCATTTCATGTATGCGCGAAATGCCTTAAAAATGGCTTTAAAATGGATTTGGAGCATGGAGACGATTATCTCGGGATTGCAAGATAACCAAACAAAACTTTTAGTGGATTTCTACTTATTTTATTAAATATCATCTCCACCAAACAGGACAAGCTTGCATCTGTTATAGTTTTGGAGAAAAATGTGTTCATTTCATGTATGCGCGAAATGCCTTAAAAATGGCTTTAAAATGGATTTGGAGCATGGAGACGATTATCTCGGGATTGCAAGATAACCAAACAAAACTTTTAGTGGATTTCTACTTATTTTATTAAATATCATCTCCACCAAACAGGACAAGCTTGCATCTGTTATAGTTTTGGAGAAAAATGTGTTCATTTCATGTATGCGCGAAATGCCTTAAAAATGGCTTTAAAATGGATTTGGAGCATGGAGACGATTATCTCGGGATTGCAAGATAACCAAACAAAACTTTTAGTGGATTTCTACTTATTTTATTAAATATCATCTCCACCAAACAGGACAAGCTTGCATCTTTTATAGTTTTGGAGAAAAATGTGTTCATTTCATGTATGCGCGAAATGCCTTAAAAATGGCTTTAAAATGGATTTGGAGCATGGAGACGATTATCTCGGGATTGCAATATAACCAAACAAAACTTTTAGTGGATTTCTACTTATTTTATTAAATATCATCTCCACCAAACAGGACAAGCTTGCATCTGTTATAGTTTTGGAGAAAAATGTGTTCATTTCATGTATGCGCGAAATGCCTTAAAAATGGCTTTAAAATGGATTTGGAGCATGGAGACGATTATCTCGGGATTGCAAGATAACCAAACAAAACTTTTAGTGGATTTCTACTTATTTTATTAAATATCATCTCCACCAAACAGGACAAGCTTGCATCTGTTATAGTTTTGGAGAAAAATGTGTTCATTTCATGTATGCGCGAAATGCCTTAAAAATGGCTTTAAAATGGATTTGGAGCATGGAGACGATTATCTCGGGATTGCAAGATAACCAAACAAAACTTTTAGTGGATTTCTACTTATTTTATTAAATATCATCTCCACCAAACAGGACAAGCTTGCATCTGTTATAGTTTTGGAGAAAAATGTGTTCATTTCATGTATGCGCGAAATGCCTTAAAAATGGCTTTAAAATGGATTTGGAGCATGGAGACGATTATCTCGGGATTGCAAGATAACCAAACAAAACTTTTAGTGGATTTCTACTTATTTTATTAAATATCATCTCCACCAAACAGGACAAACTTGCATGTGTTATAGTTTTGGAGAAAAATGTGTTCATTTCATGTATGCGCAAAATGCCTTAAAAATGGCTTTAAAATGGATTTGGAGCATGGAGACGATTATCTCGGGATTGCAAGATAACCAAACAAAACTTTTAGTGGATTTCTACTTATTTTATTAAATATCATCTCCACCAAACAGGACAAGCTTGCATCTGTTATAGTTTTGGAGAAAAATGTGTTCATTTCATGTATGCGCGAAATGCCTTAAAAATGGCTTTAAAATGGATTTGGAGCATGGAGACGATTATCTCGGGATTGCAAGATAACCAAACAAAACTTTTAGTGGATTTCTACTTATTTTATTAAATATCATCTCCACCAAACAGGACAAGCTTGCATCTGTTATAGTTTTGGAGAAAAATGTGTTCATTTCATGTATGCGCGAAATGCCTTAAAAATGGCTTTAAAATGGATTTGGAGCATGGAGACGATTATCTCGGGATTGCAAGATAACCAAACAAAACTTTTAGTGGATTTCTACTTATTTTATTAAATATCATCTCCACCAAACAGGACAAGCTTGCATCTGTTAAAGTTTTGGAGAAAAATGTGTTCATTTCATGTATGCGCGAAATGCCTTAAAAATGGCTTTAAAATGGATTTGGAGCATGGAGACGATTATGTCGGGATTGCAAGATAACCAAACAAAACTTTTAGTGGATTTCTACTTATTTTATTAAATATCATCTCCACCAAACAGGACAAGCTTGCATCTGTTATAGTTTTGGAGAAAAATGTGTTCATTTCATGTATGCGCGAAATGCCTTAAAAATGGCTTTAAAATGGATTTGGAGCATGGAGACGATTATCTCGGGATTGCAAGATAACCAAACAAAACTTTTAGTGGATTTCTACTTATTTTATTAAATATCATCTCCACCAAACAGGACAAGCTTGCATCTGTTATAGTTTTGGAGAAAAATGTGTTCATTTCATGTATGCGCGAAATGCCTTAAAAATGGCTTTAAAATGGATTTGGAGCATGGAGACGATTATCTCGGGATTGCAAGATAACCAAACAAAACTTTTAGTGGATTTCTACTTATTTTATTAAATATCATCTCCACCAAACAGGACAAGCTTGCATCTGTTATAGTTTTGGAGAAAAATGTGTTCATTTCATGTATGCGCGAAATGCCTTAAAAATGGCTTTAAAATGGATTTGGAGCATGGAGACGATTATCTCGGGATTGCAAGATAACCAAACAAAACTTTTAGTGGATTTCTACTTATTTTATTAAATATCATCTCCACCAAACAGGACAAGCTTGCATCTGTTATAGTTTTGGAGAAAAATGTGTTCATTTCATGTATGCGCAAAATGCCTTTGAAATGGCTTTAAAATGGATTTGGAGCATGGAGACGATTATCTCAGGATGGCAATATAAACAAACGAAACTTTTAGTAGATTTCTACTTATTTTATTAAATATTATCTCCACCAAACAGGACAAGCTTGCATCTGTTATAGTTTTGGAGAAAAATGTGTTCATTTCATGTATGCGCGAAATGCCTTAAAAATGGCTTTAAAATGGATTTGGAGCATGGAGACGATTATCTCGGGATTGCAAGATAACCAAACAAAACTTTTAGTGGATTTCTACTTATTTTATTAAATATCATCTCCACCAAACAGGACAAGCTTGCATCTGTTATAGTTTTGGAGAAAAATGTGTTCATTTCATGTATGCGCGAAATGCCTTAAAAATGGCTTTAAAATGGATTTGGAGCATGGAGACGATTATCTCGGGATTGCAAGATAACCAAACAAAACTTTTAGTGGATTTCTACTTATTTTATTAAATATCATCTCCACCAAACAGGACAAGCTTGCATCTGTTATAGTTTTGGAGAAAAATGTGTTCATTTCATGTATGCGCGAAATGCCTTAAAAATGGCTTTAAAATGGATTTGGAGCATGGAGACGATTATCTCGGGATTGCAAGATAACCAAACAAAACTTTTAGTGGATTTCTACTTATTTTATTAAATATCATCTCCACCAAACAGGACAAGCTTGCATCTGTTATAGTTTTGGAGAAAAATGTGTTCATTTCATGTATGCGCGAAATGCCTTAAAAATGGCTTTAAAATGGATTTGGAGCATGGAGACGATTATCTCGGGATTGCAAGATAACCAAACAAAACTTTTAGTGGATTTCTACTTATTTTATTAAATATCATCTCCACCAAACAGGACAAGCTTGCATGTGTTATAGCTTTGGAGAAAAATGTGTTCATTTCATGTATGCGCAAAATGCCTTTGAAATGTCTTTAAAATGGATTTGGAGCATGGAGACGATTATCTCAGGATGGCAATATAAACAAACGAAACTTTTAGTAGATTTCTACTTATTTTATTAAATATTATCTCCACCAAACAGGACAAGCTTGCATCTGTTATAGTTTTGGAGAAAAATGTGTTCATTTCATGTATGCGCGAAATGCCTTAAAAATGGCTTTAAAATGGATTTGGAGCATGGAGACGATTATCTCGGGATTGCAAGATAACCAAACAAAACTTTTAGTGGATTTCTACTTATTTTATTAAATATCATCTCCACCAAACAGGACAAGCTTGCATCTGTTATAGTTTTGGAGAAAAATGTGTTCATTTCATGTATGCGCAAAATGCCTTTGAAATGGCTTTAAAATGGATTTGGAGCATGGAGACGATTATCTCAGGATGGCAATATAAACAAACGAAACTTTTAGTAGATTTCTACTTATTTTATTAAATATTATCTCCATCAAACAGGACAAGCTTGCATCTGTTATAGTTTTGGAGAAAAATGTGTTCATTTCATGTATGCGCGAAATGCCTTAAAAATGGCTTTAAAATGGATTTGGAGCATGGAGACGATTATCTCGGGATTGCAAGATAACCAAACAAAACTTTTAGTGGATTTCTACTTATTTTATTAAATATCATCTCCACCAAACAGGACAAGCTTGCATCTGTTATAGTTTTGGAGAAAAATGTGTTCATTTCATGTATGCGCGAAATGCCTTAAAAATGGCTTTAAAATGGATTTGGAGCATGGAGACGATTATCTCGGGATTGCAAGATAACCAAACAAAACTTTTAGTGGATTTCTACTTATTTTATTAAATATCATCTCCACCAAACAGGACAAGCTTGCATGTGTTATAGTTTTGGAGAAAAATGTGTTCATTTCATGTATGCGCGAAATGCCTTAAAAATGGCTTTAAAATGGATTTGGAGCATGGAGACGATTATCTCGGGATTGCAAGATAACCAAACAAAACTTTTAGTGGATTTCTACTTATTTTATTAAATATCATCTCCACCAAACAGGACAAGCTTGCATCTGTTATAGTTTTGGAGAAAAATGTGTTCATTTCATGTATGCGCGAAATGCCTTAAAAATGGCTTTAAAATGGATTTGGAGCATGGAGACGATTATCTCGGGATTGCAAGATAACCAAACAAAACTTTTAGTGAATTTCTACTTATTTTATTAAATATCATCTCCACCAAACAGGACAAGCTTGCATCTGTTATAGTTTTGGAGAAAAATGTGTTCATTTCATGTATGCGCGAAATGCCTTAAAAATGGCTTTAAAATGGATTTGGAGCATGGAGACGATTATCTCGGGATTGCAAGATAACCAAACAAAACTTTTAGTGGATTTCTACTTATTTTATTAAATATCATCTCCACCAAACAGGACAAGCTTGCATCTGTTATAGTTTTGGAGAAAAATGTGTTCATTTCATGTATGCGCGAAATGCCTTAAAAATGGCTTTAAAATGGATTTGGAGCATGGAGACGATTAGCTCGGGATTGCAAGATAACCAAACAAAACTTTTAGTGGATTTCTACTTATTTTATTAAATATCATCTCCACCAAACAGGACAAGCTTGCATCTGTTATAGTTTTGGAGAAAAATGTGTTCATTTCATGTATGCGCGAAATGCCTTAAAAATGGCTTTAAAATGGATTTGGAGCATGGAGACGATTATCTCGGGATTGCAATATAACCAAACAAAACTTTTAGTGGATTTCTACTTATTTTATTAAATATCATCTCCACCAAACAGGACAAGCTTGCATCTGTTATAGTTTTGGAGAAAAATGTGTTCATTTCATGTATGCGCGAAATGCCTTAAAAATGGCTTTAAAATGGATTTGGAGCATGGAGACGATTATCTCGGGATTGCAAGATAACCAAACAAAACTTTTAGTGGATTTCTACTTATTTTATTAAATATCATCTCCACCAAACAGGACAAGCTTGCATCTGTTATAGTTTTGGAGAAAAATGTGTTCATTTCATGTATGCGCGAAATGCCTTAAAAATGGCTTTAAAATGGATTTGGAGCATGGAGACGATTATCTCGGGATTGCAAGATAACCAAACAAAACTTTTAGTGGATTTCTACTTATTTTATTAAATATCATCTCCACCAAACAGGACAAGCTTGCATGTGTTATAGTTTTGGAGAAAAATGTGTTAATTTCATGTATGCGCAAAATGCCTTTGAAATGGCTTTAAAATGGATTTGGAGCATGGAGACGATTATCTCGGGATTGCAAAATAACCAAACAAAACTTTTAGTGGATTTCTACTTATTTTATTAAATATCATCTCCACCAAACAGGACAAGCTTGCATGTGTTATAGTTTTGGAGAAAAATGTGTTAATTTCATGTATGCGCAAAATGCCTTTGAAATGGCTTTAAAATGGATTTGGAGCATGGGACGATTATCTCGGGATTGCAAAATAACCAAACAAAACTTTTAGTGGATTTCTACTTATTTTATTAAATATCATCTCCACCAAACAGGACAAGCTTGCATCTGTTATAGTTTTGGAGAAAAATGTGTTCATTTCATGTATGCGCGAAATGCCTTAAAAATGGCTTTAAAATGGATTTGGAGTATGGAGACGATTATCTCGGGATTGCAAGATAACCAAACAAAACTTTTAGTGGATTTCTACTTATTTTATTAAATATCATCTCCACCAAACAGGACAAGCTTGCATCTGTTATAGTTTTGGAGAAAAATGTGTTCATTTCATGTATGCGCGAAATGCCTTAAAAATGGCTTTAAAATGGATTTGGAGCATGGAGACGATTATCTCGGGATTGCAAGATAACCAAACAAAACTTTTAGTGGATTTCTACTTATTTTATTAAATATCATCTCCACCAAACAGGACAAGCTTGCATCTGTTATAGTTTTGGAGAAAAATGTGTTCATTTCATGTATGCGCGAAATGCCTTAAAAATGGCTTTAAAATGGATTTGGAGCATGGAGACGATTATCTCGGGATTGCAAGATAACCAAACAAAACTTTTAGTGGATTTCTACTTATTTTATTAAATATCATCTCCACCAAACAGGACAAGCTTGCATGTGTTATAGTTTTGGAGAAAAATGTGTTCATTTCATGTATGCGCAAAATGCCTTTGAAATGGCTTTAAAATGGATTTGGAGCATGGAGACGATTATCTCAGGATGGCAATATAAACAAACGAAACTTTTAGTAGATTTCTACTTATTTTATTAAATATTATCTCCACCAAACAGGACAAGCTTGCATCTGTTATAGTTTTGGAGAAAAATGTGTTCATTTCATGTATGCGCGAAATGCCTTAAAAATGGCTTTAAAATGGATTTGGTGCATGGAGACGATTATCTCGGGATTGCAAGATAACCAAACAAAACTTTTAGTGGATTTCTACTTATTTTATTAAATATCATCTCCACCAAACAGGACAAGCTTGCATCTGTTATAGTTTTGGAGAAAAATGTGTTCATTTCATGTATGCGCGAAATGCCTTAAAAATGGCTTTAAAATGGATTTGGAGCATGGAGACGATTATCTCGGGATTGCAATATAACCAAACAAAACTTTTAGTGGATTTCTACTTATTTTATTAAATATCATCTCCACCAAACAGGACAAGCTTGCATCTGTTATAGTTTTGGAGAAAAATGTGTTCATTTCATGTATGCGCGAAATGCCTTAAAAATGGCTTTAAAATGGATTTGGAGCATGGATACGATTATCTCGGGATTCCAAGATAACCAAACAAAACTTTTCGTGGATTTCTACTTATTTTATTAAATATCATCTCCACCAAACAGGACAAGCTTGCATCTGTTATAGTTTTGGAGAAAAATGTGTTCATTTCATGTATGCGCGAATGGCTTAAAAATGGCTTTAAAATGGATTTGGAGCATGGAGACGATTATCTCAGGATGGCAATATAAACAAACGAAACTTTTAGTAGATTTCTACTTATTTTATTAAATATTATCTCCACCAAACAGGACAAGCTTGCATCTGTTATAGTTTTGGAGAAAAATGTGTTCATTTCATGTATGCGCGAAATGCCTTAAAAATGGCTTTAAAATGGATTTGGAGCATGGAGACGATTATCTCGGGATTGCAAATTAACCAAACAAAACTTTTAGTGGATTTCTACTTATTTTATTAAATATCATCTCCACCAAACAGGACAAGCTTGCATCTGTTATAGTTTTGGAGAAAAATGTGTTCATTTCATGTATGCGCGAAATGCCTTAAAAATGGCTTTAAAATGGATTTGGAGCATGGAGACGATTATCTCGGGATTGCAAGATAACCAAACAAAAATTTTAGTGGATTTCTACTTATTTTATTAAATATCATCTCCACCAAACAGGACAAGCTTGCATCTGTTATAGTTTTGGAGAAAAATGTGTTCATTTCATGTATGCGCGAAATGCCTTAAAAATGGCTTTAAAATGGATTTGGAGCATGGAGACGATTATCTCGGGATTGCAATATAACCAAACAAAACTTTTAGTGGATTTCTACTTATTTTATTAAATATCATCTCCACCAAACAGGACAAGCTTGCATCTGTTATAGTTTTGGAGAAAAATGTGTTCATTTCATGTATGCGCGAAATGCCTTAAAAATGGCTTTAAAATGGATTTGGAGCATGGAGACGATTATCTCGGGATTGCAAGATAACCAAACAAAACTTTTAGTGGATTTCTACTTATTTTATTAAATATCATCTCCACCAAACAGGACAAGCTTGCATCTGTTATAGTTTTGGAGAAAAATGTGTTCATTTCATGTATGCGCGAAATGCCTTAAAAATGGCTTTAAAATGGATTTGGAGCATGGAGACGATTATCTCGGGATTGCAAGATAACCAAACAAAACTTTTAGTGGATTTCTACTTATTTTATTAAATATCATCTCCACCAAACAGGACAAGCTTGCATCTGTTATAGTTTTGGAGAAAAATGTGTTCATTTCATGTATGCGCGAAATGCCTTAAAAATGGCTTTAAAATGGATTTGGAGCATGGAGACGATTATCTCGGGATTGCAATATAACCAAACAAAACTTTTAGTGGATTTCTACTTATTTTATTAAATATCATCTCCACCAAACAGGACAAGCTTGCATCTGTTATAGTTTTGGAGAAAAATGTGTTCATTTCATGTATGCGCGAAATGCCTTAAAAATGGCTTTAAAATGGATTTGGAGCATGGAGACGATTATCTCGGGATTGCAAGATAACCAAACAAAACTTTTAGTGGATTTCTACTTATTTTATTAAATATCATCTCCACCAAACAGGACAAGCTTGCATGTGTTATAGTTTTGGAGAAAAATGTGTTCATTTCATGTATGCGCAAAATGCCTTTGAAATGGCTTTAAAATGGATTTGGAGCATGGAGACGATTATCTCAGGATGGCAATATAAACAAACGAAACTTTTAGTAGATTTCTACTTATTTTATTAAATATTATCTCCACCAAACAGGACAAGCTTGCATCTGTTATAGTTTTGGAGAAAAATGTGTTCATTTCATGTATGCGCGAAATGCCTTAAAAATGGCTTTAAAATGGATTTGGTGCATGGAGACGATTATCTCGGGATTGCAAGATAACCAAACAAAACTTTTAGTGGATTTCTACTTATTTTATTAAATATCATCTCCACCAAACAGGACAAGCTTGCATCTGTTATAGTTTTGGAGAAAAATGTGTTCATTTCATGTATGCGCGAAATGCCTTAAAAATGGCTTTAAAATGGATTTGGAGCATGGAGACAATTATCTCGGGATTGCAATATAACCAAACAAAACTTTTAGTGGATTTCTACTTATTTTATTAAATATCATCTCCACCAAACAGGACAAGCTTGCATCTGTTATAGTTTTGGAGAAAAATGTGTTCATTTCATGTATGCGCGAAATGCCTTAAAAATGGCTTTAAAATGGATTTGGAGCATGGATACGATTATCTCGGGATTCCAAGATAACCAAACAAAACTTTTCGTGGATTTCTACTTATTTTATTAAATATCATCTCCACCAAACAGGACAAGCTTGCATCTGTTATAGTTTTGGAGAAAAATGTGTTCATTTCATGTATGCGCGAATGGCTTAAAAATGGCTTTAAAATGGATTTGGAGCATGGAGACGATTATCTCAGGATGGCAATATAAACAAACGAAACTTTTAGTAGATTTCTACTTATTTTATTAAATATTATCTCCACCAAACAGGACAAGCTTGCATCTGTTATAGTTTTGGAGAAAAATGTGTTCATTTCATGTATGCGCGAAATGCCTTAAAAATGGCTTTAAAATGGATTTGGAGCATGGAGACGATTATCTCGGGATTGCAAGATAACCAAACAAAACTTTTAGTGGATTTCTACTTATTTTATTAAATATCATCTCCACCAAACAGGACAAGCTTGCATGTGTTATAGTTTTGGAGAAAAATGTGTTCATTTCATGTATGCGCAAAATGCCTTTGAAATGGCTTTAAAATGGATTTGGAGCATGGAGACGATTATCTCAGGATGGCAATATAAACAAACGAAACTTTTAGTAGATTTCTACTTATTTTATTAAATATTATCTCCACCAAACAGGACAAGCTTGCATCTGTTATAGTTTTGGAGAAAAATGTGTTCATTTCATGTATGCGCGAAATGCCTTAAAAATGGCTTTAAAATGGATTTGGTGCATGGAGACGATTATCTCGGGATTGCAAGATAACCAAACAAAACTTTTAGTGGATTTCTACTTATTTTATTAAATATCATCTCCACCAAACAGGACAAGCTTGCATCTGTTATAGTTTTGGAGAAAAATGTGTTCATTTCATGTATGCGCGAAATGCCTTAAAAATGGCTTTAAAATGGATTTGGAGCATGGAGACAATTATCTCGGGATTGCAATATAACCAAACAAAACTTTTAGTGGATTTCTACTTATTTTATTAAATATCATCTCCACCAAACAGGACAAGCTTGCATCTGTTATAGTTTTGGAGAAAAATGTGTTCATTTCATGTATGCGCGAAATGCCTTAAAAATGGCTTTAAAATGGATTTGGAGCATGGATACGATTATCTCGGGATTCCAAGATAACCAAACAAAACTTTTCGTGGATTTCTACTTATTTTATTAAATATCATCTCCACCAAACAGGACAAGCTTGCATCTGTTATAGTTTTGGAGAAAAATGTGTTCATTTCATGTATGCGCGAATGGCTTAAAAATGGCTTTAAAATGGATTTGGAGCATGGAGACGATTATCTCAGGATGGCAATATAAACAAACGAAACTTTTAGTAGATTTCTACTTATTTTATTAAATATTATCTCCACCAAACAGGACAAGCTTGCATCTGTTATAGTTTTGGAGAAAAATGTGTTCATTTCATGTATGCGCGAAATGCCTTAAAAATGGCTTTAAAATGGATTTGGAGCATGGAGACGATTATCTCGGGATTGCAAGATAACCAAACAAAACTTTTAGTGGATTTCTACTTATTTTATTAAATATCATCTCCACCAAACAGGACAAGCTTGCATCTGTTATAGTTTTGGAGAAAAATGTGTTCATTTCATGTATGCGCGAAATGCCTTAAAAATGGCTTTAAAATGGATTTGGAGCATGGAGACGATTATCTCGGGATTGCAAGATAACCAAACAAAACTTTTAGTGGATTTCTACTTATTTTATTAAATATCATCTCCACCAAACAGGACAAGCTTGCATCTGTTATAGTTTTGGAGAAAAATGTGTTCATTTCATGTATGCGCGAAATGCCTTAAAAATGGCTTTAAAATGGATTTGGAGCATGGAGACGATTATCTCGGGATTGCAAGATAACCAAACAAAAATTTTAGTGGATTTCTACTTATTTTATTAAATATCATCTCCACCAAACAGGACAAGCTTGCATCTGTTATAGTTTTGGAGAAAAATGTGTTCATTTCATGTATGCGCGAAATGCCTTAAAAATGGCTTTAAAATGGATTTGGAGCATGGAGACGATTATCTCGGGATTGCAATATAACCAAACAAAACTTTTAGTGGATTTCTACTTATTTTATTAAATATCATCTCCACCAAACAGGACAAGCTTGCATCTGTTATAGTTTTGGAGAAAAATGTGTTCATTTCATGTATGCGCGAAATGCCTTAAAAATGGCTTTAAAATGGATTTGGAGCATGGAGACGATTATCTCGGGATTGCAAGATAACCAAACAAAACTTTTAGTGGATTTCTACTTATTTTATTAAATATCATCTCCACCAAACAGGACAAGCTTGCATCTGTTATAGTTTTGGAGAAAAATGTGTTCATTTCATGTATGCGCGAAATGCCTTAAAAATGGCTTTAAAATGGATTTGGAGCATGGAGACGATTATCTCGGGATTGCAAGATAACCAAACAAAACTTTTAGTGGATTTCTACTTATTTTATTAAATATCATCTCCACCAAACAGGACAAGCTTGCATCTGTTATAGTTTTGGAGAAAAATGTGTTCAATTCATGTATGCGCGAAATGCCTTAAAAATGGCTTTAAAATGGATTTGGAGCATGGAGACGATTATCTCGGGATTGCAATATAACCAAACAAAACTTTTAGTGAATTTCTACTTATTTTATTAAATATCATCTCCACCAAACAGGACAAGCTTGCATCTGTTATAGTTTTGGAGAAAAATGTGTTCATTTCATGTATGCGCGAAATGCCTTAAAAATGGCTTTAAAATGGATTTGGAGCATGGAGACGATTATCTCGGGATTGCAAGATAACCAAACAAAACTTTTAGTGGATTTCTACTTATTTTATTAAATATCATCTCCACCAAACAGGACAAGCTTGCATCTGTTATAGTTTTGGAGAAAAATGTGTTCATTTCATGTATGCGCGAAATGCCTTAAAAATGTCTTTAAAATGGATTTGGAGCATGGAGACGATTATCTCGGGATTGCAAGATAACCAAACAAAACTTTTAGTGGATTTCTACTTATTTTATTAAATATCATCTCCACCAAACAGGACAAGCTTGCATCTGTTATAGTTTTGGAGAAAAATGTGTTCATTTCATGTATGCGCGAAATGCCTTAAAAATGGCTTTAAAATGGATTTGGAGCATGGAGACGATTATCTCGGGATTGCAAGATAACCAAACAAAACTTTTAGTGGATTTCTACTTATTTTATTAAATATCATCTCCACCAAACAGGACAAGCTTGCATCTGTTATAGTTTTGGAGAAAAATGTGTTCATTTCATATATGCGCGAAATGCCTTAAAAATGGCTTTAAAATGGATTTGGAGCATGGAGACGATTATCTCGGGATTGCAAGATAACCAAACAAAACTTTTAGTGGATTTCTACTTATTTTATTAAATATCATCTCCACCAAACAGGACAAGCTTGCATCTGTTAAAGTTTTGGAGAAAAATGTGTTCATTTCATGTATGCGCGAAATGCCTTAAAAATGGCTTTAAAATGGATTTGGAGCATGGAGACGATTATCTCGGGATTGCAAGATAACCAAACAAAACTTTTAGTGGATTTCTACTTATTTTATTAAATATCATCTCCACCAAACAGGACAAGCTTGCATCTGTTATAGTTTTGGAGAAAAATGTGTTCATTTCATGTATGCGCGAAATGCCTTAAAAATGGCTTTAAAATGGATTTGGAGCATGGAGACGATTATATCGGGATTGCAAGATAACCAAACAAAACTTTTAGTGGATTTCTACTTATTTTATTAAATATCATCTCCACCAAACAGGACAAGCTTGCATCTGTTATAGTTTTGGAGAAAAATGTGTTCATTTCATGTATGCGCGAAATGCCTTAAAAATAGCTTTAAAATGGATTTGGAGCATGGAGACGATTATCTCGGGATTGCAAGATAACCAAACAAAACTTTTAGTGGATTTCTACTTATTTTATTAAATATCATCTCCACCAAACAGGACAAGCTTGCATCTGTTATAGTTTTGGAGAAAAATGTGTTCATTTCATGTATGCGCGAAATGCCTTAAAAATGGCTTTAAAATGGATTTGGAGCATGGAGACGATTATCTCGGGATTGCAAGATAACCAAACAAAACTTTTAGTGGATTTCTACTTATTTTATTAAATATCATCTCCACCAAACAGGACAAGCTTGCATCTGTTATAGTTTTGGAGAAAAATGTGTTCATTTCATGTATGCGCGAAATGCCTTAAAAATGGCTTTAAAATGGATTTGGAGCATGGAGACGATTATCTCAGGATGGCAATATAAACAAACGAAACTTTTAGTAGATTTCTACTTATTTTATTAAATATTATCTCCACCAAACAGGACAAGCTTGCATCTGTTATAGTTTTGGAGAAAAATGTGTTCATTTCATGTATGCGCGAAATGCCTTAAAAATGGCTTTAAAATGGATTTGGAGCATGGAGACGATTATCTCGGGATTGCAAGATAACCAAACAAAACTTTTAGTGGATTTCTACTTATTTTATTAAATATCATCTCCACCAAACAGGACAAGCTTGCATCTGTTATAGTTTTGGAGAAAAATGTGTTCATTTCATGTATGCGCGAAATGCCTTAAAAATGGCTTTAAAATGGATTTGGAGCATGGAGACGATTATCTCGGGATTGCAAGATAACCAAACAAAACTTTTAGTGGATTTCTACTTATTTTATTAAATATCATCTCCACCAAACAGGACAAGCTTGCATCTGTTATAGTTTTGGAGAAAAATGTGTTCATTTCATGTATGCGCGAAATGCCTTAAAATGGCTTTAAAATGGATTTGGAGCATGGAGACGATTATCTCGGGATTGCAAGATAACCAAACAAAACTTTTAGTGGATTTCTACTTATTTTATTAAATATCATCTCCACCAAACAGGACAAGCTTGCATGTGTTATAGTTTTGGAGAAAAATGTGTTCATTTCATGTATGCGCAAAATGCCTTAAAAATGGCTTTAAAATGGATTTGGAGCATGGAGACGATTATCTCGGGATTGCAAGATAACCAAACAAAACTTTTAGTGGATTTCTACTTATTTTATTAAATATCATCTCCACCAAACAGGACAAGCTTGCATCTGTTATAGTTTTGGAGAAAAATGTGTTCATTTCATGTATGCGCGAAATGCCTTAAAAATGGCTTTAAAATGGATTTGGAGCATGGAGACGATTATCTCGGGATTGCAAGATAACCAAACAAAACTTTTAGTGGATTTCTACTTATTTTATTAAATATCATCTCCACCAAACAGGACAAGCTTGCATCTGTTATAGTTTTGGAGAAAAATGTGTTCATTTCATGTATGCGCAAAATGCCTTAAAATGGCTTTAAAATGGATTTGGAGCATGGAGACGATTATCTCGGGATTGCAAGATAACCAAACAAAACTTTTAGTGGATTTCTACTTATTTTATTAAATATCATCTCCACCAAACAGGACAAGCTTGCATCTGTTATAGTTTTGGAGAAAAATGTGTTCATTTCATGTATGCGCGAAATGCCTTAAAAATGGCTTTAAAATGGATTTGGAGCATGGAGACGATTATCTCGGGATTGCAAGATAACCAAACAAAACTTTTAGTGGATTTCTACTTATTTTATTAAATATCATCTCCACCAAACAGGACAAGCTTGCATCTGCTATAGTTTTGGAGAAAAATGTGTTCATTTCATGTATGCGCGAAATGCCTTAAAAATGGCTTTAAAATGGATTTGGAGCATGGAGACGATTATCTCGGGATTGCAAGATAACCAAACAAAACTTTTAGTGGATTTCTACTTATTTTATTAAATATCATCTCCACCAAACAGGACAAGCTTGCATCTGTTAAAGTTTTGGAGAAAAATGTGTTCATTTCATGTATGCGCGAAATGCCTTAAAAATGGCTTTAAAATGGATTTGGAGCATGGAGACGATTATCTCGGGATTGCAAGATAACCAAACAAAACTTTTAGTGGATTTCTACTTATTTTATTAAATATCATCTCCACCAAACAGGACAAGCTTGCATCTGTTATAGTTTTGGAGAAAAATGTGTTCATTTCATGTATGCGCGAAATGCCTTAAAAATGGCTTTAAAATGGATTTGGAGCATGGAGACGATTATCTCGGGATTGCAAGATAACCAAACAAAACTTTTAGTGGATTTCTACTTATTTTATTAAATATCATCTCCACCAAACAGGACAAGCTTGCATCTGTTATAGTTTTGGAGAAAAATGTGTTCATTTCATGTATGCGCGAAATGCCTTAAAAATGGCTTTAAAATGGATTTGGAGCATGGAGACGATTATCTCGGGATTGCAAGATAACCAAACAAAACTTTTAGTGGATTTCTACTTATTTTATTAAATATCATCTCCACCAAACAGGACAAGCTTGCATCTGTTATAGTTTTGGAGAAAAATGTGTTCATTTCATGTATGCGCGAAATGCCTTAAAAATGGCTTTACAATGGATTTGTAGCATGGAGACGATTATCTCGGGATTGCAAGATAACCAAACAAAACTTTTAGTGGATTTCTACTTATTTTATTAAATATCATCTCCACCAAACAGGACAAGCTTGCATCTGTTATAGTTTTGGAGAAAAATGTGTTCATTTCATGTATGCGCGAAATGCCTTAAAAATGGCTTTAAAATGGATTTGGAGCATGGAGACGATTATCTCGGGATTGCAAGATAACCAAACAAAACTTTTAGTGGATTTCTACTTATTTTATTAAATATCATCTCCACCAAACAGGACAAGCTTGCATCTGTTATAGTTTTGGAGAAAAATGTGTTCATTTCATGTATGCGCGAAATGCCTTAAAAATGGCTTTAAAATGGATTTGGAGCATGGAGACGATTATCTCGGGATTGCAAGATAACCAAACAAAACTTTTAGTGGATTTCTACTTATTTTATTAAATATCATCTCCACCAAACAGGACAAGCTTGCATGTGTTATAGTTTTGGAGAAAAATGTGTTCATTTCATGTATGCGCGAAATGCCTTAAAAATGGCTTTAAAATGGATTTGGAGCATGGAGACGATTATCTCGGGATTGCAAGATAACCAAACAAAACTTTTAGTGGATTTCTACTTATTTTATTAAATATCATCTCCACCAAACAGGACAAGCTTGCATCTGTTATAGTTTTGGAGAAAAATGTGTTCATTTCATGTATGCGCGAAATGCCTTAAAAATGGCTTTAAAATGGATTTGGAGCATGGAGACGATTATCTCGGGATTGCAATATAACCAAACAAAACTTTTAGTGGATTTCTACTTATTTTATTAAATATCATCTCCACCAAACAATACAAGCTTGCATCTGTTATAGTTTTGGAGAAAAATGTGTTCATTTCATGTATGCGCAAAATGCCTTTGAAATGGCTTTAAAATGGATTTGGAGCATGGAGACGATTATCTCGGGATTGCAAAATAACCAAACAAAAATTTTAGTGGATTTCTACTTATTTTATTAAATATCATCTCCACCAAACAGGACAAGCTTGCATCTGTTATAGTTTTGGAGAAAAATGTGTTCATTTCATGTATGCGCGAAATGCCTTAAAAATGGCTTTAAAATGGATTTGGAGTATGGAGACGATTATCTCGGGATTGCAAGATAACCAAACAAAACTTTTAGTGGATTTCTACTTATTTTATTAAATATCATCTCCACCAAACAGGACAAGCTTGCATCTGTTATAGTTTTGGAGAAAAATGTGTTCATTTCATGTATGCGCAAAATGCCTTAAAAATGGCTTTAAAATGGATTTGGAGCATGGAGACGATTATCTCAGGATGGCAATATAAACAAACGAAACTTTTAGTAGATTTCTACTTATTTTATTAAATATTATCTCCACCAAACAGGACAAGCTTGCATCTGTTATAGTTTTGGAGAAAAATGTGTTCATTTCATGTATGCGCGAAATGCCTTAAAAATGGCTTTAAAATGGATTTGGAGCATGGAGACGATTATCTCGGGATTGCAAGATAACCAAACAAAACTTTTAGTGGATTTCTACTTATTTTATTAAATATCATCTCCACCAAACAGGACAAGCTTGCATCTGTTATAGTTTTGGAGAAAAATGTGTTCATTTCATGTATGCGCGAAATGCCTTAAAAATGGCTTTAAAATGGATTTGGAGCATGGAGACGATTATCTCGGGATTGCAAGATAACCAAACAAAACTTTTAGTGGATTTCTACTTATTTTATTAAATACCATCTCCACCAAACAGGACAAGCTTGCATCTGTTATAGTTTTGGAGAAAAATGTGTTCATTTCATGTATGCGCGAAATGCCTTAAAAATGGCTTTAAAATGGATTTGGAGCATGGAGACGATTATCTCGGGATTGCAAGATAACCAAACAAAACTTTTAGTGGATTTCTACTTATTTTATTAAATATCATCTCCACCAAACAGGACAAGCTTGCATCTGTTAAAGTTTTGGAGAAAAATGTGTTCATTTCATGTATGCGCGAAATGCCTTAAAAATGGCTTTAAAATGGATTTGGAGCATGGAGACGATTATCTCGGGATTGCAAGATAACCAAACAAAACTTTTAGTGGATTTCTACTTATTTTATTAAATATCATCTCCACCAAAAAGGACAAGCTTGCATCTGTTATAGTTTTGGAGAAAAATGTGTTCATTTCATGTATGCGCGAAATGCCTTAAAAATGGCTTTAAAATGGATTTGGAGCATGGAGACGATTATCTCGGGATTGCAAGATAACCAAACAAAACTTTTAGTGGATTTCTACTTATTTTATTAAATATCATCTCCACCAAACAGGACAAGCTTGCATCTGTTATAGTTTTGGAGAAAAATGTGTTCATTTCATGTATGCGCAAAATGCCTTAAAATGGCTTTAAAATGGATTTGGAGCATGGAGACGATTATCTCGGGATTGCAAGATAACCAAACAAAACTTTTAGTGGATTTCTACTTATTTTATTAAATATCATCTCCACCAAACAGGACAAGCTTGCATCTGTTATAGTTTTGGAGAAAAATGTGTTCATTTCATGTATGCGCGAAATGCCTTAAAAATGGCTTTAAAATGGATTTGGAGCATGGAGACGATTATCTCGGGATTGCAAGATAACCAAACAAAACTTTTAGTGGATTTCTACTTATTTTATTAAATATCATCTCCACCAAACAGGACAAGCTTGCATCTGCTATAGTTTTGGAGAAAAATGTGTTCATTTCATGTATGCGCGAAATGCCTTAAAAATGGCTTTAAAATGGATTTGGAGCATGGAGACGATTATCTCGGGATTGCAAGATAACCAAACAAAACTTTTAGTGGATTTCTACTTATTTTATTAAATATCATCTCCACCAAACAGGACAAGCTTGCATCTGTTAAAGTTTTGGAGAAAAATGTGTTCATTTCATGTATGCGCGAAATGCCTTAAAAATGGCTTTAAAATGGATTTGGAGCATGGAGACGATTATCTCGGGATTGCAAGATAACCAAACAAAACTTTTAGTGGATTTCTACTTATTTTATTAAATATCATCTCCACCAAACAGGACAAGCTTGCATCTGTTATAGTTTTGGAGAAAAATGTGTTCATTTCATGTATGCGCGAAATGCCTTAAAAATGGCTTTAAAATGGATTTGGAGCATGGAGACGATTATCTCGGGATTGCAAGATAACCAAACAAAACTTTTAGTGGATTTCTACTTATTTTATTAAATATCATCTCCACCAAACAGGACAAGCTTGCATCTGTTATAGTTTTGGAGAAAAATGTGTTCATTTCATGTATGCGCGAAATGCCTTAAAAATGGCTTTAAAATGGATTTGGAGCATGGAGACGATTATCTCGGGATTGCAAGATAACCAAACAAAACTTTTAGTGGATTTCTACTTATTTTATTAAATATCATCTCCACCAAACAGGACAAGCTTGCATCTGTTATAGTTTTGGAGAAAAATGTGTTCATTTCATGTATGCGCGAAATGCCTTAAAAATGGCTTTACAATGGATTTGTAGCATGGAGACGATTATCTCGGGATTGCAAGATAACCAAACAAAACTTTTAGTGGATTTCTACTTATTTTATTAAATATCATCTCCACCAAACAGGACAAGCTTGCATCTGTTATAGTTTTGGAGAAAAATGTGTTCATTTCATGTATGCGCGAAATGCCTTAAAAATGGCTTTAAAATGGATTTGGAGCATGGAGACGATTATCTCGGGATTGCAAGATAACCAAACAAAACTTTTAGTGGATTTCTACTTATTTTATTAAATATCATCTCCACCAAACAGGACAAGCTTGCATCTGTTATAGTTTTGGAGAAAAATGTGTTCATTTCATGTATGCGCGAAATGCCTTAAAAATGGCTTTAAAATGGATTTGGAGCATGGAGACGATTATCTCGGGATTGCAAGATAACCAAACAAAACTTTTAGTGGATTTCTACTTATTTTATTAAATATCATCTCCACCAAACAGGACAAGCTTGCATGTGTTATAGTTTTGGAGAAAAATGTGTTCATTTCATGTATGCGCGAAATGCCTTAAAAATGGCTTTAAAATGGATTTGGAGCATGGAGACGATTATCTCGGGATTGCAAGATAACCAAACAAAACTTTTAGTGGATTTCTACTTATTTTATTAAATATCATCTCCACCAAACAGGACAAGCTTGCATCTGTTATAGTTTTGGAGAAAAATGTGTTCATTTCATGTATGCGCGAAATGCCTTAAAAATGGCTTTAAAATGGATTTGGAGCATGGAGACGATTATCTCGGGATTGCAATATAACCAAACAAAACTTTTAGTGGATTTCTACTTATTTTATTAAATATCATCTCCACCAAACAATTCAAGCTTGCATCTGTTATAGTTTTGGAGAAAAATGTGTTCATTTCATGTATGCGCGAAATGCCTTAAAAATGGCTTTAAAATGGATTTGGAGCATGGAGACGATTATCTCGGGATTGCAAGATAACCAAACAAAACTTTTAGTGGATTTCTACTTATTTTATTAAATATCATCTCCACCAAACAGGACAAGCTTGCATCTGTTATAGTTTTGGAGAAAAATGTGTTCATTTCATGTATGCGCGAAATGCCTTAAAAATGGCTTTAAAATGGATTTGGAGCATGGAGACGATTATCTCGGGATTGCAAGATAACCAAACAAAACTTTTAGTGGATTTCTACTTATTTTATTAAATATCATCTCCACCAAACAGGACAAGCTTGCATCTGTTATAGTTTTGGAGAAAAATGTGTTCATTTCATGTATGCGCGAAATGCCTTAAAAATGGCTTTAAAATGGATTTGGAGCATGGAGACGATTATCTCGGGATTGCAAGATAACCAAACAAAACTTTTAGTGGATTTCTACTTATTTTATTAAATATCATCTCCACCAAACAGGACAAGCTTGCATGTGTTATAGTTTTGGAGAAAAATGTGTTCATTTCATGTATGCGCGAAATGCCTTAAAAATGGCTTTAAAATGGATTTGGAGCATGGAGACGATTATCTCGGGATTGCAAGATAACCAAACAAAACTTTTAGTGGATTTCTACTTATTTTATTAAATATCATCTCCACCAAACAGGACAAGCTTGCATCTGTTATAGTTTTGGAGAAAAAAGTGTTCATTTCATGTATGCGCGAAATGCCTTAAAAATGGCTTTAAAATGGATTTGGAGCATGGAGACGATTATCTCGGGATTGCAATATAACCAAACAAAACTTTTAGTGGATTTCTACTTATTTTATTAAATATCATCTCCACCAAACAATACAAGCTTGCATCTGTTATAGTTTTGGAGAAAAATGTGTTCATTTCATGTATGCGCGAAATGCCTTAAAAATGGCTTTAAAATGGATTTGGAGCATGGAGACGATTATCTCGGGATTGCAAGATAACCAAACAAAACTTTTAGTGGATTTCTACTTATTTTATTAAATATCATCTCCACCAAACAGGACAAGCTTGCATCTGTTATAGTTTTGGAGAAAAATGTGTTCATTTCATGTATGCGCGAAATGCCTTAAAAATGGCTTTAAAATGGATTTGGAGCATGGAGACGATTATCTCGGGATTGCAAGATAACCAAACAAAACTTTTAGTGGATTTCTACTTATTTTATTAAATATCATCTCCACCAAACAGGACAAGCTTGCATGTGTTATAGTTTTGGAGAAAAATGTGTTAATTTCATGTATGCGCAAAATGCCTTTGAAATGGCTTTAAAATGGATTTGGAGCATGGAGACGATTATCTCGGGATTGCAAAATAACCAAACAAAAATTTTAGTGGATTTCTACTTATTTTATTAAATATCATCTCCACCAAACAGGACAAGCTTGCATCTGTTATAGTTTTGGAGAAAAATGTGTTCATTTCATGTATGCGCGAAATGCCTTAAAAATGGCTTTAAAATGGATTTGGAGTATGGAGACGATTATCTCGGGATTGCAAGATAACCAAACAAAACTTTTAGTGGATTTCTACTTATTTTATTAAATATCATCTCCACCAAACAGGACAAGCTTGCATCTGTTATAGTTTTGGAGAAAAATGTGTTCATTTCATGTATGCGCAAAATGCCTTAAAAATGGCTTTAAAATGGATTTGGAGCATGGAGACGATTATCTCAGGATGGCAATATAAACAAACGAAACTTTTAGTAGATTTCTACTTATTTTATTAAATATTATCTCCACCAAACAGGACAAGCTTGCATCTGTTATAGTTTTGGAGAAAAATGTGTTCATTTCATGTATGCGCGAAATGCCTTAAAAAATGGCTTTAAAATGGATTTGGAGCATGGAGACGATTATCTCGGGATTGCAAGATAACCAAACAAAACTTTTAGTGGATTTCTACTTATTTTATTAAATATCATCTCCACCAAACAGGACAAGCTTGCATCTGTTATAGTTTTGGAGAAAAATGTGTTCATTTCATGTATGCGCGAAATGCCTTAAAAATGGCTTTAAAATGGATTTGGAGCATGGAGACGATTATCTCGGGATTGCAAGATAACCAAACAAAACTTTTAGTGGATTTCTACTTATTTTATTAAATACCATCTCCACCAAACAGGACAAGCTTGCATCTGTTATAGTTTTGGAGAAAAATGTGTTCATTTCATGTATGCGCGAAATGCCTTAAAAATGGCTTTAAAATGGATTTGGAGCATGGAGACGATTATCTCGGGATTGCAAGATAACCAAACAAAACTTTTAGTGGATTTCTACTTATTTTATTAAATATCATCTCCACCAAACAGGACAAGCTTGCATCTGTTAAAGTTTTGGAGAAAAATGTGTTCATTTCATGTATGCGCGAAATGCCTTAAAAATGGCTTTAAAATGGATTTGGAGCATGGAGACGATTATCTCGGGATTGCAAGATAACCAAACAAAACTTTTAGTGGATTTCTACTTATTTTATTAAATATCATCTCCACCAAAAAGGACAAGCTTGCATCTGTTATAGTTTTGGAGAAAAATGTGTTCATTTCATGTATGCGCGAAATGCCTTAAAAATGGCTTTAAAATGGATTTGGAGCATGGAGACGATTATCTCGGGATTGCAAGATAACCAAACAAAACTTTTAGTGGATTTCTACTTATTTTATTAAATATCATCTCCACCAAACAGGACAAGCTTGCATCTGTTATAGTTTTGGAGAAAAATGTGTTCATTTCATGTATGCGCAAAATGCCTTAAAATGGCTTTAAAATGGATTTGGAGCATGGAGACGATTATCTCGGGATTGCAAGATAACCAAACAAAACTTTTAGTGGATTTCTACTTATTTTATTAAATATCATCTCCACCAAACAGGACAAGCTTGCATCTGTTATAGTTTTGGAGAAAAATGTGTTCATTTCATGTATGCGCGAAATGCCTTAAAAATGGCTTTAAAATGGATTTGGAGCATGGAGACGATTATCTCGGGATTGCAAGATAACCAAACAAAACTTTTAGTGGATTTCTACTTATTTTATTAAATATCATCTCCACCAAACAGGACAAGCTTGCATCTGCTATAGTTTTGGAGAAAAATGTGTTCATTTCATGTATGCGCGAAATGCCTTAAAAATGGCTTTAAAATGGATTTGGAGCATGGAGACGATTATCTCGGGATTGCAAGATAACCAAACAAAACTTTTAGTGGATTTCTACTTATTTTATTAAATATCATCTCCACCAAACAGGACAAGCTTGCATCTGTTAAAGTTTTGGAGAAAAATGTGTTCATTTCATGTATGCGCGAAATGCCTTAAAAATGGCTTTAAAATGGATTTGGAGCATGGAGACGATTATCTCGGGATTGCAAGATAACCAAACAAAACTTTTAGTGGATTTCTACTTATTTTATTAAATATCATCTCCACCAAACAGGACAAGCTTGCATCTGTTATAGTTTTGGAGAAAAATGTGTTCATTTCATGTATGCGCGAAATGCCTTAAAAATGGCTTTAAAATGGATTTGGAGCATGGAGACGATTATCTCGGGATTGCAAGATAACCAAACAAAACTTTTAGTGGATTTCTACTTATTTTATTAAATATCATCTCCACCAAACAGGACAAGCTTGCATCTGTTATAGTTTTGGAGAAAAATGTGTTCATTTCATGTATGCGCGAAATGCCTTAAAAATGGCTTTAAAATGGATTTGGAGCATGGAGACGATTATCTCGGGATTGCAAGATAACCAAACAAAACTTTTAGTGGATTTCTACTTATTTTATTAAATATCATCTCCACCAAACAGGACAAGCTTGCATCTGTTATAGTTTTGGAGAAAAATGTGTTCATTTCATGTATGCGCGAAATGCCTTAAAAATGGCTTTACAATGGATTTGTAGCATGGAGACGATTATCTCGGGATTGCAAGATAACCAAACAAAACTTTTAGTGGATTTCTACTTATTTTATTAAATATCATCTCCACCAAACAGGACAAGCTTGCATCTGTTATAGTTTTGGAGAAAAATGTGTTCATTTCATGTATGCGCGAAATGCCTTAAAAATGGCTTTAAAATGGATTTGGAGCATGGAGACGATTATCTCGGGATTGCAAGATAACCAAACAAAACTTTTAGTGGATTTCTACTTATTTTATTAAATATCATCTCCACCAAACAGGACAAGCTTGCATCTGTTATAGTTTTGGAGAAAAATGTGTTCATTTCATGTATGCGCGAAATGCCTTAAAAATGGCTTTAAAATGGATTTGGAGCATGGAGACGATTATCTCGGGATTGCAAGATAACCAAACAAAACTTTTAGTGGATTTCTACTTATTTTATTAAATATCATCTCCACCAAACAGGACAAGCTTGCATGTGTTATAGTTTTGGAGAAAAATGTGTTCATTTCATGTATGCGCGAAATGCCTTAAAAATGGCTTTAAAATGGATTTGGAGCATGGAGACGATTATCTCGGGATTGCAAGATAACCAAACAAAACTTTTAGTGGATTTCTACTTATTTTATTAAATATCATCTCCACCAAACAGGACAAGCTTGCATCTGTTATAGTTTTGGAGAAAAATGTGTTCATTTCATGTATGCGCGAAATGCCTTAAAAATGGCTTTAAAATGGATTTGGAGCATGGAGACGATTATCTCGGGATTGCAATATAACCAAACAAAACTTTTAGTGGATTTCTACTTATTTTATTAAATATCATCTCCACCAAACAATTCAAGCTTGCATCTGTTATAGTTTTGGAGAAAAATGTGTTCATTTCATGTATGCGCGAAATGCCTTAAAAATGGCTTTAAAATGGATTTGGAGCATGGAGACGATTATCTCGGGATTGCAAGATAACCAAACAAAACTTTTAGTGGATTTCTACTTATTTTATTAAATATCATCTCCACCAAACAGGACAAGCTTGCATCTGTTATAGTTTTGGAGAAAAATGTGTTCATTTCATGTATGCGCGAAATGCCTTAAAAATGGCTTTAAAATGGATTTGGAGCATGGAGACGATTATCTCGGGATTGCAAGATAACCAAACAAAACTTTTAGTGGATTTCTACTTATTTTATTAAATATCATCTCCACCAAACAGGACAAGCTTGCATGTGTTATAGTTTTGGAGAAAAATGTGTTAATTTCATGTATGCGCAAAATGCCTTTGAAATGGCTTTAAAATGGATTTGGAGCATGGAGACGATTATCTCGGGATTGCAAAATAACCAAACAAAAATTTTAGTGGATTTCTACTTATTTTATTAAATATCATCTCCACCAAACAGGACAAGCTTGCATCTGTTATAGTTTTGGAGAAAAATGTGTTCATTTCATGTATGCGCGAAATGCCTTAAAAATGGCTTTAAAATGGATTTGGAGTATGGAGACGATTATCTCGGGATTGCAAGATAACCAAACAAAACTTTTAGTGGATTTCTACTTATTTTATTAAATATCATCTCCACCAAACAGGACAAGCTTGCATCTGTTATAGTTTTGGAGAAAAATGTGTTCATTTCATGTATGCGCAAAATGCCTTAAAAATGGCTTTAAAATGGATTTGGAGCATGGAGACGATTATCTCAGGATGGCAATATAAACAAACGAAACTTTTAGTAGATTTCTACTTATTTTATTAAATATTATCTCCACCAAACAGGACAAGCTTGCATCTGTTATAGTTTTGGAGAAAAATGTGTTCATTTCATGTATGCGCAAAATGCCTTAAAAATGGCTTTAAAATGGATTTGGAGCATGGAGACGATTATCTCGGGATTGCAAGATAACCAAACAAAACTTTTAGTGGATTTCTACTTATTTTATTAAATATCATCTCCACCAAACAGGACAAGCTTGCATCTGTTATAGTTTTGGAGAAAAATGTGTTCATTTCATGTATGCGCGAAATGCCTTAAAAATGGCTTTAAAATGGATTTGGAGCATGGAGACGATTATCTCGGGATTGCAAGATAACCAAACAAAACTTTTAGTGGATTTCTACTTATTTTATTAAATACCATCTCCACCAAACAGGACAAGCTTGCATCTGTTATAGTTTTGGAGAAAAATGTGTTCATTTCATGTATGCGCGAAATGCCTTAAAAATGGCTTTAAAATGGATTTGGAGCATGGAGACGATTATCTCGGGATTGCAAGATAACCAAACAAAACTTTTAGTGGATTTCTACTTATTTTATTAAATATCATCTCCACCAAACAGGACAAGCTTGCATCTGTTAAAGTTTTGGAGAAAAATGTGTTCATTTCATGTATGCGCGAAATGCCTTAAAAATGGCTTTAAAATGGATTTGGAGCATGGAGACGATTATCTCGGGATTGCAAGATAACCAAACAAAACTTTTAGTGGATTTCTACTTATTTTATTAAATATCATCTCCACCAAAAAGGACAAGCTTGCATCTGTTATAGTTTTGGAGAAAAATGTGTTCATTTCATGTATACGCGAAATGCCTTAAAAATGGCTTTAAAATGGATTTGGAGCATGGAGACGATTATCTCGGGATTGCAAGATAACCAAACAAAACTTTTAGTGGATTTCTACTTATTTTATTAAATATCATCTCCACCAAACAGGACAAGCTTGCATCTGTTATAGTTTTGGAGAAAAATGTGTTCATTTCATGTATGCGCGAAATGCCTTAAAAATGGCTTTAAAATGGATTTGGAGCATGGAGACGATTATCTCGGGATTGCAATATAACCAAACAAAACTTTTAGTGGATTTCTACTTATTTTATTAAATATCATCTCCACCAAACAGGACAAGCTTGCATCTGTTATAGTTTTGGAGAAAAATGTGTTCATTTCATGTATGCGCGAAATGCCTTAAAAATGGCTTTAAAATGGATTTGGAGCATGGAGACGATTATCTCGGGATTGCAAGATAACCAAACAAAACTTTTAGTGGATTTCTACTTATTTTATTAAATATCATCTCCACCAAACAGGACAAGCTTGCATCTGTTATAGTTTTGGAGAAAAATGTGTTCATTTCATGTATGCGCGAAATGCCTTAAAAATGGCTTTAAAATGGATTTGGAGCATGGAGACGATTATCTCGGGATTGCAAGATAACCAAACAAAACTTTTAGTGGATTTCTACTTATTTTATTAAATATCATCTCCACCAAACAGGACAAGCTTGCATCTGTTATAGTTTTGGAGAAAAATGTGTTCATTTCATGTATGCGCGAAATGCCTTAAAAATGGCTTTAAAATGGATTTGGAGCATGGAGACGATTATCTCGGGATTGCAAGATAACCAAACAAAACTTTTAGTGGATTTCTACTTATTTTATTAAATATCATCTCCACCAAACAGGACAAACTTGCATGTGTTATAGTTTTGGAGAAAAATGTGTTCATTTCATGTATGCGCAAAATGCCTTAAAAATGGCTTTAAAATGGATTTGGAGCATGGAGACGATTATCTCGGGATTGCAAGATAACCAAACAAAACTTTTAGTGGATTTCTACTTATTTTATTAAATATCATCTCCACCAAACAGGACAAGCTTGCATCTGTTATAGTTTTGGAGAAAAATGTGTTCATTTCATGTATGCGCGAAATGCCTTAAAAATGGCTTTAAAATGGATTTGGAGCATGGAGACGATTATCTCGGGATTGCAAGATAACCAAACAAAACTTTTAGTGGATTTCTACTTATTTTATTAAATATCATCTCCACCAAACAGGACAAGCTTGCATCTGTTATAGTTTTGGAGAAAAATGTGTTCATTTCATGTATGCGCGAAATGCCTTAAAAATGGCTTTAAAATGGATTTGGAGCATGGAGACGATTATCTCGGGATTGCAAGATAACCAAACAAAACTTTCAGTGGATTTCTACTTATTTTATTAAATATCATCTCCACCAAACAGGACAAGCTTGCATCT
The DNA here is from genome assembly GCF_048569485.1 of Anomaloglossus baeobatrachus. Taxonomy (NCBI): domain Eukaryota; kingdom Metazoa; phylum Chordata; class Amphibia; order Anura; family Aromobatidae; genus Anomaloglossus; species Anomaloglossus baeobatrachus. Next base: position 116,742 of record NW_027442398.1, read on the forward strand.
GTTAAAGTTTTGGAGAAAAATGTGTTCATTTCATGTATGCGCGAAATGCCTTAAAAATGGCTTTAAAATGGATTTGGAGCATGGAGACGATTATCTCGGGATTGCAAGATAACCAAACAAAACTTTTAGTGGATTTCTACTTATTTTATTAAATATCATCTCCACCAAACAGGACAAGCTTGCATCTGTTATAGTTTTGGAGAAAAATGTGTTCATTTCATGTATGCGCGAAATGCCTTAAAAATGGCTTTAAAATGGATTTGGAGCATGGAGACGATTATCTCGGGATTGCAAGATAACCAAACAAAACTTTTAGTGGATTTCTACTTATTTTATTAAATATCATCTCCACCAAACAGGACAAGCTTGCATCTGTTATAGTTTTGGAGAAAAATGTGTTCATTTCATGTATGCGCGAAATGCCTTAAAAATGGCTTTAAAATGGATTTGGAGCATGGAGACGATTATCTCGGGATTGCAAGATAACCAAACAAAACTTTTAGTGGATTTCTACTTATTTTATTAAATATCATCTCCACCAAACAGGACAAGCTTGCATCTGTTATAGTTTTGGAGAAAAATGTGTTCATTTCATGTATGCGCGAAATGCCTTAAAAATGGCTTTAAAATGGATTTGGAGCATGGAGACGATTATCTCGGGATTGCAATATAACCAAACAAAACTTTTAGTGGATTTCTACTTATTTTATTAAATATCATCTCCACCAAACAGGACAAGCTTGCATCTGTTATAGTTTTGGAGAAAAATGTGTTCATTTCATGTATGCGCGAAATGCCTTAAAAATGGCTTTAAAATGGATTTGGAGCATGGAGACGATTATCTCGGGATTGCAAGATAACCAAACAAAACTTTTAGTGGATTTCTACTTATTTTATTAAATATCATCTCCACCAAACAGGACAAGCTTGCATCTGTTATAGTTTTGGAGAAAAATGTGTTCATTTCATGTATGCGCGAAATGCCTTAAAAATGGCTTTAAAATGGATTTGGAGCATGGAGACGATTATCTCGGGATTGCAAGATAACCAAACAAAACTTTTAGTGGATTTCTACTTATTTTATTAAATATCATCTCCACCAAACAGGACAAGCTTGCATCTGTTATAGTTTTGGAGAAAAATGTGTTCATTTCATGTATGCGCGAAATGCCTTAAAAATGGCTTTAAAATGGATTTGGAGCACGGAGACGATTATCTCGGGATTGCAATATAACCAAACAAAACTTTTAGTGGATTTCTACTTATTTTATTAAATATCATCTCCACCAAACAGGACAAGCTTGCATCTGTTATAGTTTTGGAGAAAAATGTGTTCATTTCATGTATGCGCAAAATGCGTTTGAAATGGCTTTAAAATGGATTTGGAGCATGGAGACGATTATCTCGGGATTGCAAGATAACCAAACAAAACTTTTAGTGGATTTCTACTTATTTTATTAAATATCATCTCCACCAAACAGGACAAACTTGCATGTGTTATAGTTTTGGAGAAAAATGTGTTCATTTCATGTATGCGCAAAATGCCTTAAAAATGGCTTTTAAATGGATTTGGAGCATGGAGACGATTATCTCGGGATTGCAAGATAACCAAACAAAACTTTTAGTGGATTTCTACTTATTTTACTAAATATCATCTCCACCAAACAGGACAAGCTTGCATCTGTTATAGTTTTGGAGAAAAATGTGTTCATTTCATGTATGCGCGAAATGCCTTAAAAATGGCTTTAAAATGGATTTGGAGCATGGAGACGATTATCTCGGGATTGCAAGATAACCAAACAAAACTTTTAGTGGATTTCTACTTATTTTATTAAATATCATCTCCACCAAACAGGACAAGCTTGCATCTGTTATAGTTTTGGAGAAAAATGTGTTCATTTCATGTATGCGCGAAATGCCTTAAAAATGGCTTTAAAATGGATTTGGAGCATGGAGACGATTATCTCGGGATTGCAATATAACCAAACAAAACTTTTAGTGGATTTCTACTTATTTTATTAAATATCATCTCCACCAAACAATACAAGCTTGCATCTGTTATAGTTTTGGAGAAAAATGTGTTCATTTCATGTATGCGCGAAATGCCTTAAAAATGGCTTTAAAATGGATTTGGAGCATGGAGACGATTATCTCGGGATTGCAAGATAACCAAACAAAACTTTTAGTGGATTTCTACTTATTTTATTAAATATCATCTCCACCAAACAGGACAAGCTTGCATCTGTTATAGTTTTGGAGAAAAATGTGTTCATTTCATGTATGCGCGAAATGCCTTAAAAATGGCTTTAAAATGGATTTGGAGCATGGAGACGATTATCTCGGGATTGCAAGATAACCAAACAAAACTTTTAGTGGATTTCTACTTATTTTATTAAATATCATCTCCACCAAACAGGACAAGCTTGCATGTGTTATAGTTTTGGAGAAAAATGTGTTAATTTCATGTATGCGCAAAATGCCTTTGAAATGGCTTTAAAATGGATTTGGAGCATGGAGACGATTATCTCGGGATTGCAAAATAACCAAACAAAAATTTTAGTGGATTTCTACTTATTTTATTAAATATCATCTCCACCAAACAGGACAAGCTTGCATCTGTTATAGTTTTGGAGAAAAATGTGTTCATTTCATGTATGCGCGAAATGCCTTAAAAATGGCTTTAAAATGGATTTGGAGAATGGAGACGATTATCTCGGGATTGCAAGATAACCAAACAAAACTTTTAGTGGATTTCTACTTATTTTATTAAATATCATCTCCACCAAACAGGACAAGCTTGCATCTGTTATAGTTTTGGAGAAAAATGTGTTCATTTCATGTATGCGCAAAATGCCTTAAAAATGGCTTTAAAATGGATTTGGAGCATGGAGACGATTATCTCAGGATGGCAATATAAACAAACGAAACTTTTAGTAGATTTCTACTTATTTTATTAAATATTATCTCCACCAAACAGGACAAGCTTGCATCTGTTATAGTTTTGGAGAAAAATGTGTTCATTTCATGTATGCGCGAAATGCCTTAAAAATGGCTTTAAAATGGATTTGGAGCATGGAGACGATTATCTCGGGATTGCAAGATAACCAAACAAAACTTTTAGTGGATTTCTACTTATTTTATTAAATATCATCTCCACCAAACAGGACAAGCTTGCATCTGTTATAGTTTTGGAGAAAAATGTGTTCATTTCATGTATGCGCGAAATGCCTTAAAAATGGCTTTAAAATGGATTTGGAGCATGGAGACGATTATCTCGGGATTGCAAGATAACCAAACAAAACTTTTAGTGGATTTCTACTTATTTTATTAAATATCATCTCCACCAAACAGGACAAGCTTGCATCTGTTATAGTTTTGGAGAAAAATGTGTTCATTTCATGTATGCGCGAAATGCCTTAAAAATGGCTTTAAAATGGATTTGGAGCATGGAGACGATTATCTCGGGATTGCAAGATAACCAAACAAAACTTTTAGTGGATTTCTACTTATTTTATTAAATATCATCTCCACCAAACAGGACAAGCTTGCATCTGTTAAAGTTTTGGAGAAAAATGTGTTCATTTCATGTATGCGCGAAATGCCTTAAAAATGGCTTTAAAATGGATTTGGAGCATGGAGACGATTATCTCGGGATTGCAAGATAACCAAACAAAACTTTTAGTGGATTTCTACTTATTTTATTAAATATCATCTCCACCAAAAAGGACAAGCTTGCATCTGTTATAGTTTTGGAGAAAAATGTGTTCATTTCATGTATACGCGAAATGCCTTAAAAATGGCTTTAAAATGGATTTGGAGCATGGAGACGATTATCTCGGGATTGCAAGATAACCAAACAAAACTTTTAGTGGATTTCTACTTATTTTATTAAATATCATCTCCACCAAACAGGACAAGCTTGCATCTGTTATAGTTTTGGAGAAAAATGTGTTCATTTCATGTATGCGCGAAATGCCTTAAAAATGGCTTTAAAATGGATTTGGAGCATGGAGACGATTATCTCGGGATTGCAAGATAACCAAACAAAACTTTTAGTGGATTTCTACTTATTTTATTAAATATCATCTCCACCAAACAGGACAAGCTTGCATCTGTTATAGTTTTGGAGAAAAATGTGTTCATTTCATGTATGCGCGAAATGCCTTAAAAATGGCTTTAAAATGGATTTGGAGCATGGAGACGATTATCTCGGGATTGCAAGATAACCAAACAAAACTTTTAGTGGATTTCTACTTATTTTATTAAATATCATCTCCACCAAACAGGACAAGCTTGCATCTGTTATAGTTTTGGAGAAAAATGTGTTCATTTCATGTATGCGCGAAATGCCTTAAAAATGGCTTTAAAATGGATTTGGAGCATGGAGACGATTATCTCGGGATTGCAAGATAACCAAACAAAACTTTTAGTGGATTTCTACTTATTTTATTAAATATCATCTCCACCAAACAGGACAAGCTTGCATCTGTTATAGTTTTGGAGAAAAATGTGTTCATTTCATGTATGCGCGAAATGCCTTAAAAATGGCTTTAAAATGGATTTGGAGCATGGAGACGATTATCTCGGGATTGCAAGATAACCAAACAAAACGTTTAGTGGATTTCTACTTATTTTATTAAATATCATCTCCACCAAACAGGACAAACTTGCATGTGTTATAGTTTTGGAGAAAAATGTGTTCATTTCATGTATGCGCAAAATGCCTTAAAAATGGCTTTAAAATGGATTTGGAGCATGGAGACGATTATCTCGGGATTGCAAGATAACGAAACAAAACTTTTAGTGGATTTCTACTTATTTTATTAAATATCATCTCCACCAAACAGGACAAGCTTGCATCTGTTATAGTTTTGGAGAAAAATGTGTTCATTTCATGTATGCGCGAAATGCCTTAAAAATGGCTTTAAAATGGATTTGGAGCATGGAGACGATTATCTCGGGATTGCAAGATAACCAAACAAAACTTTTAGTGGATTTCTACTTATTTTATTAAATATCATCTCCACCAAACAGGACAAGCTTGCATCTGTTATAGTTTTGGAGAAAAATGTGTTCATTTCATGTATGCGCGAAATGCCTTAAAAATGGCTTTAAAATGGATTTGGAGCATGGAGACGATTATCTCGGGATTGCAAGATAACCAAACAAAACTTTCAGTGGATTTCTACTTATTTTATAAATATCATCTCCACCAAACAGGACAAGCTTGCATCTGTTAAAGTTTTGGAGAAAAATGTGTTCATTTCATGTATGCGCGAAATGCCTTAAAAATGGCTTTAAAATGGATTTGGAGCATGGAGACGATTATCTCGGATTGCAAGATAACCAAACAAAACTTTTAGTGGATTTCTACTTATTTTATTAAATATCATCTCCACCAAACAGGACAAGCTTGCATCTGTTATAGTTTTGGAGAAAAATGTGTTCATTTCATGTATGCGCGAAATGCCTTAAAAATGGCTTAAAATGGATTTGGAGCATGGAGACGATTATCTCGGGATTGCAAGATAACCAAACAAAACTTTTAGTGGATTTCTACTTATTTTATTAAATATCATCTCCACCAAACAGGACAAGCTTGCATCTGTTATAGTTTTGGAGAAAAATGTGTTCATTTCATGTATGCGCGAAATGCCTTAAAAATGGCTTTAAAATGGATTTGGAGCATGAGACGATTATCTCGGGATTGCAAGATAACCAAACAAAACTTTTAGTGGATTTCTACTTATTTTATTAAATATCATCTCACCAAACAGGACAAGCTTGCATTGTTATAGTTTTGAGAAAAATGTGTTCATTTCATGTATGCGCGAAATGCCTTAAAATGGCTTTAAAATGGATTTGAGCATGGAGACGATTATCTCGGGATTGCAATATAACCAAACAAACTTTTAGTGGATTTCTACTTATTTTATTAAATATCATCTCCACCAAACAGGACAAGCTTGCATCTGTTATAGTTTTGGAGAAAAATGTGTTCATTTCATGTATGCGCGAAATGCCTTAAAAATGGCTTTAAAATGGATTTGGAGCATGGAGACGATTATCTCGGGATTGCAAGATAACCAAACAAAACTTTTAGTGGATTTCTACTTATTTTATTAAATATCATCTCCACCAAACAGGACAAGCTTGCATCTGTTTATAGTTTTGAGAAAAATGTGTTCATTTCATGTATGCGCGAAAATGCCTTAAAAAATGGCTTTAAATGGATTTGGAGCATGAGACGATTATCTCGGGATTGCAAGATAACCAAACAAAACTTTTAGTGGATTTCTACTTATTTTATTAATATCATCTCCACCAAACAGGACAAGCTTGCATCTGTTATAGTTTTGGAGAAAAATGTGTTCATTTCATGTATGCGCGAAATGCCTTAAAAATGGCTTTAAAATGGATTTGGAGCATGGAGACGATTATCTCGGGATTGCAAGATAACCAAACAAAACTTTTAGTGGATTTCTACTTATTTTATTAAATATCTCTCACCAAACAGGACAAACTTGCATGTGTTATAGTTTTGGAGAAAAATGTGTTCATTTCATGTATGCGCGAAATGCCTTAAAATGGCTTTAAAAATGGATTTGGAGCATGGAGACGATTATCTCGGGATTGCAAGATAACCAAACAAAACTTTTAGTGGATTTTCTACTTATTTTACTAATATCATCTCCACCAAACAGGACAAGCTTGCATCTGTTATAGTTTTGGAGAAAAATGTGTTCATTTCATGTATGCGCGAAATGCCTTAAAAATGGCTTTAAAATGGATTTGGAGCATGGAGACGATTATCTCGG